>NW_022437056.1:4089213-4213062 GCF_009761245.1 Sapajus apella
AAAAAAACCAAAAAAAAAAAAAAAAAAAAAAAAAAAAAAAAAAAAAGTAGGGGAAACGAAAAGAGATTATTCATATTGTTATCAAAAGATTTTCAAATTTAATTGTAGATGTATTCCTAGAACAAACATAAATGAAGAAAGTAGACATAAGAACAACGACAAAAATAAAAACCTGAGTAGTGTGATATCCATTAAACAGGCTGAATGAATTTTCACTCCTTTCTATAGGACCTACGATGTCATGAGTGAATTCTTTGGAATTCCTGAAGGTTGATATAACACTACTTCTACACATATTTAATATACTCTAAGCATATGTCCTGTCATTTCTAATTGGGAAAACGCATTGTCGGGGTGTTATCTCCATTATTTCTGGAAGAAACACTTCAGGTGCCGTTTAAAGAAATTATAGAAAAAAACTGCCAGAAGGAAACTCCACTCTTCTCTAGTGGAAATCTGTTAGGGGAGGAGAGAATTCTTTCACCTCGTTCTTAGGAAAAAAATCGGGAGACTAAATAATTGTGCTTCCCTCTAATAAGTTTTCTAGCTCATTGTAGGACATTTACCTTTTAAACATACCTCTGAAAGTTTAGAAGCTAGAAAACAATTTAGATATAATTGACTCCAATTATTTTTTTCTATAGGACACTTAATTAATTTGAATTCCAGATTTTTAAAAATTGTATAAGTGTATCCCATGCAATATCTCGGATATATTTATACTAACAAAAGTGTACATGATTTATCTGAAATTCCAATTTAACTGGTCACCTTTATTTTATCTGGAAACCCTACCGGTCCACTGATTCAGGTTTTATAATTTTAGTTTTAGATATTTGTAGATTGTCCTATTATATAAATTACTTACTAAGAACACATATGGAAAATTATTAAACACATACTTAGGGTAATTTAGGCAATAATTTCAGAATTATACAGAAATTTTGACTCAAAGTCAAGCCTCAAAAACATCTCCTAAGAATGGGTAAACTGTCAAAAAAAATCGCTAAACTATGCTTGAATTCAATTTTCAAATTTAGCTAATCAAATGGCTTTATATATACACCATTTTGAGTCAAAACTGGAGGTTAATAATTATGTTTGCATTTCATAACCACACGCTTTTTAAATTTTTTACAAGAACCTCAATCTCCATATTTCCACAGCATTAGTTTTCACCTACAGTTAAAAACATCTGGAGCATTTCTGGTTTTAGATCCTTGAGGAATTGCCACACTGTCTTACATAATGGTTGAACTAATTTACACTCCCACCAACAGTGTAAAAGTGTTCCTATTTCTTCACATCCTCTCTAACATCTTTTGTTTATTGACTTTTTAATAATTACCATTCTGACTGGTGTGAGATATTCTCTCAGTGTGGTTTTGATTTGTATTTCTCGAATGACCACTGATGATAGGCTTTTTTTCAAACGCTTGTTGGCCACATAAATGACGTCTTTTGAGAAGCGTCAGTTCTTATGCCTTGGTGACTCAGCAATCCCATTACTGGGTATATACCCAAAGGATTATAAATCCTTCCACTATAAAGATACATGCACATGTATGTTTATAGCAGCAGTATTTACAACAGCAGACTTGGAAGCAACCCAAATGTCCATCAATAACAGAATGGATAAACAAAATGTGGCACATATACAATATGGAATATTATGCAGCCATAAAAAAGAATGAGTTCATGCCCTTTGTGGGGATATAGATGAAGCTGGAAATCATCATTCTAGAGCAAACTAACACAGGAACAGAAAACCAAACATCACATGCTCTCATTCCTAAGTGGGAGTTTAACAATGAGCACACATAGATACAGGTAGGGGAACATCACACACAGAAGCCTATCGGGGGTGATGGATACGGGGAGGGATAGTATAAGGACAAATAACTGATGCATGAGTGCTTAAAACCTTGATGACGGGTTGATGGGCGCAGCAAACCATGATGGCACCTGTATGCCTATGTAATAAACCTGCATGTCTGCACATGTATTTTAAAAAACAACCTTGGAGTAAAATCAAAGTAACGATCATCTTTATGCATACACACACACACACCCCCTAGATATAAAATTTTTTATGAGAATTAGAAAAGTGAATAACAGTTAAATGTATTTTCTGCCAAGCTAAGGGATAACTAGAAAGTTGATTTTGTTTCACATCTTGGTAGAATGCATTTATGAAATGAACCGGTATTGATGGAACTAATATATATTTATTACATTTTCTTTCTAATATATTTACACTTTCTTTTGACCTCCTCAATCACAAGCAGAATCTCAGAAATTCAGTGGTTCAGCTGTGCTGTTCTCTGTTCCTGGAGACGGCCGGGCACTATGTTTAGAAGTAAAGTATTTCCTACAGGCACCAGCTCATCAAGCAGTGAGCACTTAAGGAAGCTGTTTGTGCAGCTCAAGTGTCTCGCTTCATCACGACTTTGTATTGTAATTAGACTCACAAAAGATAATTAAAAAAAAATATTGAGCTGATGATTTGAATGGAGCATTAAAAATATAGCTATGTAAAAATGGCATAAGAGTAGATAAATACATGAGAAACATAGAAAAAAAATCTTATCTTTGCAAGTCCAGTAGTCAAAGCCTACAGAAGTAAATTTCTTTAAATAAATGAAAATAAACAAATGGCATCATTTTGGAAGAAAGCAAATTAATATTTAAAAACTCTATCAGTTGTTTTAGATCTTAGGTATTTTTATTTAAAACATAATAGCAATATTTTTTTCTTTTTAATTTAAAACTAGGAAACTGAAACATAAGGAAAGAAAGCACCCAGAAAGACACACACACACACACACACATACACACGCACACACACACACACACGTACACACACGTACACACACACACGTACACACTTCATTTTAAAATCACAAAACTAGAAAGTGGTAGAGTAGATTTTTCATCCAAATCTGCCTGAGAGGCTATGTTTTTTCAACTATACTCCACTATTTTCATCATTCAATTGATAAGAGATTTAAAACTTAATTTTTTAAACTTTCAAAACTTCTGTTTTATGATATCCTTTATAATCCACAATCCATCAACTGTGAACACATCAAGTTTTTGTTTTTGCTTTGAGATCAAATCTCACTTTGTCACCCAGGCTGGAATGTGGTGGCACAATTTTGGCTCACTGCAACCTCTGGCCCTCTAGGTTCAAAGAATTCTCCTGCCTCAGTGTCCCAAGTAGCTGGACTGACAGGCACATGCCACCATGTCTGGCTAAGTTTTGTATTTTTAGTAGAGATGGAGTTTCACCATGTTGGCCAGGCTGGTCTTGAACTCCTGGCCTCGTGATCCACCTGCTTCTGCTTCCCCTTTGGGAATTACAGGTGTGTACCACTGTGCCTGGCCTCAACTTATTAACAAAACATAATGCTATGTATTTATTAAGCATTTGGAGTCCTTACCCTAGGACTATATATTCATGTTGGTTCACACAATCCTACTGTACTAAGTCCATATTACTTCAGTTTTTCAAACTTTTAATTACTAATACGTGTATAGATGGAGAGACTGATTCATTCCAAGTACTAGGGGATAAGCAAAGCGTCAGTGCTGCACAGAAAATAATGAGACTGAACTCTAAAATTATTGACTTCTATGTAAAAAATTCTAAAGCTGTTGATGTCTAAATAGTAAGAGACATAAAATGCTTTGTGGTCCACAAAACATTATAGGTCTCTTGCGGCAGGCAGGGTGGGCTACAGATGAGAAGCAGGGGCTGTTAAGCCGTTAACTGAAAGCTTACCTTTATCTGAACACTTATGATTAAGATAAAAATTTCATCCACAAAGGTAACTTTCACTCTGCACAGCAAAAGTCCATGGCTTAACCAGTCAGAGAAAATGATAAAATGCCCTGAAAATCTTCTGAGATCAAAATATTATGGTGTGGGGCTGCTTTTAAGCCAAATCTGAAGTTACAAATTTAGGGAAAGTTTCAGTTTCAGATTGGTAAAGATGATCCACATCAAATATTTTAATGACATTTTGGAGAAACAAAGTGATTGAATTATCAAATTATAAAAGGTGCAGTGGTGAGCAGGAGAAAGCGAGCCTCTGTGAACTTAGAAACTATGATGTCTTGTTCATTCTTTTGTGTGTTACATGCGTTACGCCACTTCCTAGTCTTAGCTTCCTAATGGAAAATTAGGAGGTTAGTTCAGGTGACTGTAAAAGTTTTTTTGCAATATTCAACTATTTATGTTTAATATGAAGACAGAAAATTGTCAAAAAAAATAAAGTGAGAATGTGCAATGGTTATGTAAATGTCAGAATTCTAAGAGCTAAAACAGGTAATTTGGAAGGCCAATTTATCTTCCTGGAAACTTAGAAATGTTAGTGGCCAAAAAAAAAAAAAAAAAAAAAAGAAACAGGACAGAGAAAGTGATTACAATAATTCCAGATATATAGACTAGCAGAGAAAAAGGATGAGTTTAGTAAGGCATCCTATGGTAACTATGATTTTAATTGTATGAGCATAAGAACTTCATCTGACAGTGAAAGAATATCACTGGAAGAGACAATCATATACGGTCATACTAAAATCAAGACGAGAAACCACTTAATTGGAAAAGAGCTAGAAAGAGTTTAAGATGCAAGGAACTACAAAAATTAATAAATCCTGCAGTAATTAGAGAAGACTTGCATGTCCACTCCCACCTGGACTGGTGAATTTATTGCTCAATCTACTTAAATATTTGAGCAATTTGGGCTAAGATTCTATGGAGCTACTTAAAGCATATGGTCACAGGGCATATTGAGATTTACACATAATTACTAGCCTTCAAAGGAGCAAATTCTAACTGGAGAGAGATGATAGATGCAGCACTGACGTAATAAAAATAAATAATACTAGAGATGTCATGGGACCTTTTCACATTGATTTATTGAACGTATGCTAAGTGCTTACACTGCCCCTTGGAGGGAGAGAACGTGGCTCGTGTGCAGACAGTAGCAGGAGCCTTGTCAAGTGGACAATATCATCACCCTGCACAATAGCCCTCAGTGGCTCAGGGTGTGTCTCCCTCACAGTGACTAGCAACTGTATCTTTGCTGGAACCTGAACTCACACAGCTAGAACCCATTTTGCTGTACACAAGGAGAGTGGGAGGTGCCTGGGAATGTTTGCTCCCCAGAGTAACCTCAATGATTGACAGATGCCAAGATAAGAATACTCCGTTTTCCTTTTGAATGATTCTAATTGTCACCAGATTTCTTTGCCAGGATTCAGTCAAGGTTACCTTCCGTTGAATACCTGTGAGAGCACATCCATGTCTGGCCGGCACGCCTCTTCTGACTCACTTCTTCACTTTCCTACTGCTTTAATTCCTCCCTAGAAATCTTCACAATCAATCACTTTCATAGTAATCTTGTTTCAGGGTTTGCTTCTGGGAATCCAAAGCAACGATACCTTACCAAAGTCCAAGTCCTTCTTTATCTGAGGGGAGGGTAGAAATACACTGAGCTATAAAACCAAACTTCACAGCTTCTTATTAGAGAAGCGGTCCTGGGACATGTTTCCAATGAATGATACATCAGAGGAAACCTACTGGATATTTGAGAAGAATGTTTACTTCCTAGCACGGTGATTCTCTCTAGAACATCATTCTTTCTCCTACCTAGAGTATATGCAGGAGGTTGGATGCAGGACAGCCCAGAGGTGACCATGAAGACCAAGGAAATCCCTGAAGATGGCAGAGCAAAGGAGAAAAGGTGCATGTTCAATGGTCAGCATCACTGGAGACATGGGAGGGCCTCAGCCTTAGAGATAGACTACCTGCTTCCACAGGTATTACAAGGTTTTGCAAATGAAGCACCATGTTTAAGCTGTGGACAGCTCTGTTCCCAAGCAACTGAGTACAATCTCTAATGGATACAATGGAAAGAGAAGACAAATCATCTGTACAATAAACCCTCATAACACAATTTTACCTATTAACAAACTTGTACTTGTACCTTTGAACTTAAAAATAAAAAAAAAATGATTTTCAATGTTTTCAATGGAGTATAAAAGGCCCACTCCCTGCACTGGGGCAGGGTTGGGACAAGTCATATATCAGAGTCCCCTGTAGGGTCAGGTGGAAGCTGCCCCTCGGAGTTTGCCTAAGGTTTCAGCCTGGGTTGGCTTTCTCGTCTTCAACAATTTGCATCAAATTAACAAAGGAAACCTTTTCAAGTCCTCTGAAAGCCCTCTATATCCAGCAGAACCAGAATGCCTGGAACTGAATCCAGCTCGACCCCTTACTAGCTGGTTGAACTTAGCAACCATACTATGTGTTATCAACTGTAAAACAGGCATAAAACCTTCAAAGGTTGGTTTTACAGGTTAAACGTAAAGTTCTTAGAATTGTGCTTGATACATGGCATTATTATTCTTTTCTTTTTTTCTTTATTTTCTTTTCTTTCT
The DNA here is from genome assembly GCF_009761245.1 of Sapajus apella. Taxonomy (NCBI): domain Eukaryota; kingdom Metazoa; phylum Chordata; class Mammalia; order Primates; family Cebidae; genus Sapajus; species Sapajus apella. The sequence continues at coordinate 4,095,658 of NW_022437056.1, forward strand.
CTTTATATATTTATTTATTTTTGAGACAATATCTCACTCTGTCTCCCAGGCTGCAGTCCAGTGGCAGGTGGCAGGACAATAGCTCATTGTAGCCTTGACCTCCAGGGCTCAGGTGATCCTCCCACCTCAGCCTCTAGAGTAGCTGGGACTACAGATGTATGCCACCATGCCCGACTAATTTTTGCATTTTTTGGTAGAGGCAGGGTTTTGCCATTCTTCCCAGTCTGGTCTTGAACCCCTGGGCTCAAGTGATCTGCCTACCTCAGCCTTGCAAACTGCTAGAGTTACAGGCATAAGCTACCATGCCCAGCCTTTTCTATAATTTATATTTATTTCACTTCAGAATCTGATTCAAACAAAAAGAGAAAGCCAGGTTTTGAGGTATAATGAAAGGGAAATGTTTGAACCTATAGAAAGTCAGAAAATTCAACATGTCGATATTTATAGACTGATAGTTTGAGTCTTCCAAATCTCTTAATAAAATTGTAAATATCCCAGTGAAAAACAGCATGCTAGAAAATCTCCAATGACAACCCAATTACACTGCAGGCCTGGCGGTCGGAAGAATAACACTGTCAGGGGCACTAGGAGAAAAGGAGTACTTAAACTAAAATTGGCACATCTGCAAGGACATGCTGACTTGGGCATCTTAGTGGTAAATGCCTCCTATCTGCCCACTGATATCTGGATGATATTTGGTATTGTCACATAAGCAACCCCTTGCCATTTGTCATATTTTTGCTTGTTTTTGTCCAAATGGAAAACTGCTCTGTTAACACTTAATTCACCCATAGGTCTGCTTATGACATGGAATATTTCTGCTGTAAAGTTTTGAGTACGAGTCCTGTTTGTGAATATTTCCCTACACACATCTCTTCTGCGTGTACTTCACTGGCACCGTTTTCAAATTAGCCACGGGCTTATAGTTAGTAGGCAGCATGGCCAGTCTTCAGGTCTACATTCCCAACCCGGAGGATTTACGTTAAATATTTAGGCTAAATTATAAAAGACAGAAGGCACTCTTTCCTGACATTTTCCAGTGGCTATTCGCAAGGTGTGGTGTTTGGAGGTGGAGGCGGCTGCATCTCTAGGGAGGAGACTTTTGGACTCAGATCTTTGGGGCTGTGCACAATGAATACAAGGGCTCTGGTACAATGCATCAGGGAAGGGCTATGCCCACTTTACTTCCACATACCCAGAGGTGAAGCTTTTCAAAGATACCTTCAACCTGAAAGAGGGGCACAGTGGTGAAAACCAAAGGGCCAGGTGTGAGACTTGATCCATTGTGTGGGGTGCACTCTCATTATCCAAACTCACTGATGCCTAGTATAAGCAATGCCCAGCTGGGAGAGGAAAGACGTGTTCGCATGGTAATGCCTACAAGGTCCCTGTTTAGCTCAGTGCCTGGTGTAGAGGGACAGCTTGATAAAAGCTAAGTGATATTAACTATTTCCAAAATACTAATATGTTTTAAATATTAAATAGTGTTTAAATGGTTTTAGAAAGGGCAAAGGCTGGGCACAGTAGCTCACGCCCATAATCCCAGCACTTTGGGAGGCCAAGATGGGTGGATCACCTGAGGTCAGGAGTTTGAGACCAGCCTGGCTAACATGATGAAACCCCATCCCTACTAAAAATACAAAAATTCGCCTGGTGTGGTGGTGGGTGCCTGTAATCCCAGCTACATTGGGGGCTGAGGCAGGAGAATCAGTTGAACCCAGGAGATGGAAGCTGCAGTGAGCCAAGATCGTGCCACTGCACTCCAGCAGAGTGAGACTTTATATCAAAAAAAAAAAAAAAAAGGATGGCAAAACATGAGTCTAAAATGTTTGTGAAGGGGTATCTATATTTAAAAATGACAAAGTTGTTGCTGAAAATCCATAAACTAGGAATGCATGTCATAAAGTCCAAGAGTCTTAAGGCCGTTCCATTTCCCATGTACACAGGCCAAGAGGAAGAGTCTTGGGGACACTTGCCCTTCAGGAACACGTGGTTGGGTTTTTTTTTTTTTTTTTTTAAATACCAGTAGATCATCCAGAATGAAGCCTCTCCAGTTCTTTGAGCCATGCTTTGATCAATGGAAAAGTGTATCTACGATAAAAGCAGTCTTTCTCAGCAGCATTTTCCTATTTTCTACAGAAGAGGTGGTAGTTTGTCAGTTTCTACTGACATGTAAATAAGTACTGGGGATACAAAGAAAAACACGTGGGAGCCGGTGGAGACACTACACTTCACTCGGACTGCTCAAGCCTCTGAGGTTGAGGCTGCTGCTGGATCAAATCCCATCCACGCCATCTACTAGAGATGGGATCTTGGGAAGTTACTTTCCTCCTTCCCTTGCCATTTTTGCTTTCATAAAATGGAGAGTAGGACAACGATGTTACCTCCCTCACAGCATGACAATGAGGACTAAATACAGCCATTTAGGTAAAGTACTTAATTCCATGACTTCTCCATGATCAGCATTCCACTAATGTTAGTCATATACATTTAGAAGCCCAAATCCCCAACTCCCCATTTATTTCCAGAAAAGTTAGCCTATTTACCTACTTAAGATCTGGTGGAAATAGAAGGTATGCAGATGAAGAGAAGAGGATGGGTCATCACAGGAGGAGCAAGGTGATACTGGTAAGAAGTGGACACACTGAACAAAGATGGGGCATTGTGGTCAGTTGTGTTCTGTCTGCTCAGCACCTTTACCAAGTCAGAAGTAAAATTATAGTCAATCAGTGTGTGTGTGAATGTGTGTGTGCGTGTGTGTGTCTGTATATGTGCGAGTGTGTGAGAGTGAGAGTGTGTGTGTGCATATAACATAAAATGGATAGATAGTAACACAATGTCCTGCAATTTACTGGTAACATCTTATCTAGGGCATGAACTCCCAGCCATACACACTGCACTGCTATCTGTGCTTAGCATTGCTCCCTTCTTAGCAAATCAGTAAAGCTTAAAATTGCAAATATCCACTTCAAATTTTTCTAAAATGCTATTCCACTTCAGGATACAGTTAATTTAATATTTTACACATTTCATCTTCAGGAATGTATGTGATCGTTTTCATTTGTATCCTATTTTTAAACACAAGTTAAAATGGATTCCAAGGACACTATATATTGCCAATAACAGTCTTGTTGAACTGTTTTATGGGACAATAATCTGGCATCCTAGTGGTGAAAGCCAGCCATCAACCTCACATTTAATTCACTAGGGAGGTGTATTATTGCTTCATAAAACATCACAGCAGTATTATTATGACTAAATGATAGGTAAAGCTTTTTGGATATTTCAATTGTTATTTATCGAAATATATATATATACACACACACACACACACACACACGCACGAAAAAAGGCTATCTGACACCATGCCAAGCACATACAATTTTTTTTCCTCTAAAGGTTTAAAATGCTGAAACCCCAAACAGAGCTGGAGTTTATGCCTCCAGTAAAGGTAATTAAGTTGTAAATGCTGATCTTGCTAATGCTAATGAGTGGTTTACTAGAAATAAATTGTGCTTAACTGCATTTAGAATGCCATCCATATAATCAGAACTGACTGGTAAATTAGCAACAGTCAAAATTACCAGTATACAGCACGGATGGCAAGTGAAAATGAAAAAAACACAAGTCCTTGTTGAACCCATGCATGAATCTATGAAAAGATCACATCTTAAAATCTCAAGTGCTATGAGTCTAAGAAATCATTTACTTCATGCCCCTTCTTTCCCATAAACCAGGCAATTTTATTAGTTCTCTTGGCAATGCAGTCTGGTGGTTCAGAGTCCTGATAAAAGAATGGTCGTTTTAATGTCTAATCTGAATCCCCTCTGCTGCAGTTTCAGCCATTCTCTGCTTTGCAGTCTCTCAGCAGAAATAAACTTCCACTCTTCCCTCCTTCTGTCACTATATGGCTGTTCTCTAACCTGAGGATCTGTTTCCTCCCTCTCTGAATTCCATATATGAAAAATGTAGCAGACAGAGTTGTAGTGTATATTATTTTATAATATGTAGAGGGTTGATCACAGAAGTGCCAACACAGTGCTTTTATTTTCTCCTACTCTTTGCTTTATTCATTTACAAAATAATTTACATCCAATATGGTATATGTTCACAGATGTGGCATTGCTTTATCTTTTTGCTTATTAAGAACTTTCTTTTTTAACTTTGCAGATTCTCTACTTCTAGTGGAAGATCTGCAAATGTATCAACTTATTATGTATACAAACCATCTTCTATAGATTTAAAGAGATGTGCTCAAGTGTGTGTAAGGAGGGAGAGAGTGCAAAAAGAACAAAAGGGAGATTTCCAATTATTCTTAAAAAATATTGAGTGACATTTCCAGATTTACATTGAGCATTTCTGAAATTAATTACAGTGGCTTAATATATTTGTTTTTCAGTATTGATTCTTATCCAGGAACCCGTAACTCTTTAGAAATTAATCATTTTTTCAATTTCTTAAAATCGAGATACTGGTGAAGTTAAACTTACCAACAATCAATCTCTCCCTCTCACTTGTTCACATGCAGTAAAAATGTATTGTGTGCCTATTATGTACCCAGTGCTGCTCTGTCTAAACAGTGCCCTCTGGACTGGTATTGCTCCTTGCTACTCTTACTCATTCTTAGGATTGAATGAATCCTGAAATGTTGATATTGGGGACTGTGTGTGTGTATGCGTGTGTGTGTGTGCACGCACGTGTATTTAACACCTTTATTGAGGTATATGTACCATAAAATTAATATGCTTCAAGTGTACAATTCCATAATTTTTACTGAATGTACAGAATTATGCCAACTTCATCACCATCTAATTTTAGAACATTTTCATCACCTTAAAGATATGTGGTTATACTGTCTGTTTTGTATGGTCTGCTTTGTATGACTATCTCTTTTTAAATTTTTAAACCCAAGGGAAAATCTGAGGCTAATATATGAAATCAGCATGTGTGATAATGACGATATTTTCTTATACAAAATAATTTTGATATCTATAAAAGTGTCATGTGAAACATATGTTCTAATAGCAAAAACAAAATGCTCATTATTTTTAATATAATACCTTTCAAGTAGAAAATACTTGATGTGCTGTACATTCTGACCAAGGACAGCTCAATGACATGGAAGGATTCAGTGACATTTTGCTCTTTACCCTTAAAGGTATCTCTCCCATGGCTTAAAAATGGAATTCAATTTTCTGGGCTCTCAGGCTTCCAGCTTTTCTTTCTTACTAACCCCAAAGATAACTCTACATATAGTATTTATGTTAAGGTTTCTAATGCTAAACTCCGTAGGCAGCAGGGAAAAGGCAATACAAGTAGCACAACTGAGAATGTTACAAATTTTTAAATATTTTATTATCTCTCTTACACTCACGGTGCATGCTTTTTAGTGCTGGGCTCTTACTTTATTTAGATGGTGCTATAATTGTCCTTGAAGCTGCAAAAGCAATAGCACCACAGCTGAAATTAAATTTTCTCTCTGAATAAAATTAAATATAATCAATATAAAGAATGAGATCAGATATCTCTAAAACTTACTGCAGATATTTTTATATGTACTTAAATTCAAACTAAAGAAGATGGTTTTGATGTTTTAGCAAAAAAGCTCATGTATACATGCAATATACTCTGCATTTTGAAATAATGCATTAGTAAAGGATATAGTCTCAGGAAACTGACAAAAGCAAAGTGAGAAGCAGGCCTGCTGAGTGTGTCCCTAGCACTATTTGGCACAAATGTGCTAGCCATTTTGTGTGGCACTTATGCAAATCCCTGTATTAAAAAGCGTTGTGTTCGTGTATTACAGTCTTATGGCACTGCCTAATAGAATCATCCCGCTAACACTCTTGGGCATGATTTTGTGATCACCAGCCAATCCTGATCACAATTTGCATTACAGTAAGCTTCTACAAAAAGAGATTTCAACAGTGAATAGAAGTTGATGCTTGAGAGTTATTATCATCAATATCAATTAAGTAACACCTTCAGCAGGTTAGCATTAAACTTTGCTTATTTGGTTATGCCAGTTCAAACCCTCATACTGGATGATCTTAGGACAAAATGAATCAGAAAATTTCCAAACTTAAAAGCTGAAGATCATTTACTAGCATATCCTTAACCTACCAAGAAAATGCCTTGAAATACAGTTACCACATTAAGTTAATGTCACGTGAGGAAACCCATTAGGTGTAACATTGCCAAGCCCTCCACAGAATTCAACTTTATTTCATCTCAAAATTGAATCATGGAAGTGGAGTGCTTCTACTCACTGAGGTGCACAGACCCTCTCTTGGGAGTGCGGGATGGAGAGTTCAGGGGAAGCCATTTCCAAATCCCTCATTTGGATATGTTCCCTTTCTTAGCATTCTTCATCTGAGCTGTGCCTGCAGTTTGCCAATTCTTTCTCCCAACCTCACCCTCTACATTGCCTTCCCTGCCACTTCTCAAAAGAAAGACATGCTTCTTTTCCACCTGGAGTGTGGCTACGGTTCATTTCCCAGCGTGGAAAAACATATACAGAAAGTGGAAATGTAGATCTTTCAAAAATTATTTTTTCTGAGACAGAGAGCTTGTGAAGAACCAAACAAAGAGGATATATATGCATATATATGTGTATAACTTCCCGAGCAGGGCTCAGGAGGCTCCTCCTGGGCCACCTCATCTTTGCACCCACCTTCCTCTTGTCGTTCTTCCTCATCATAAAACTTCTGGAGGGGAAAGATGCCTCAGACTTCCCCACAAATTTAGGGGCGTGCTGCTGGCGAGTACCGAGGATGAACTGGAAGGTGTGGACGGCCATGCAGCTCATCAGCGTCAACAACAACCTTCTGCAGTTCCTCGTGCTCATTGGCAACCTGGCGGCTGTGTTCTGGGATGCTTAGCTGGCCTGCCTGGGAAGTGAAGACACCTGGGACATCACGTGCACTGCGGACGTGGGTCTAGTGGGAGTCTCCCCTGCCCAGGGCGAGAGCAGAATCAACCTGGCGTCACTCACTCTAAATCATGTGATTCAAGATGCCCGAAAGTGATGGGTGGAGAAACAGAAATCTTAGGGTCAGACCTTGTTTTTTAAAAAGGCAGTAGCTAACTTCAGATGGTGCTGCCCTAAAACTTAAAATGTTGTAGAGACTATTTCAGTTTTTACCTTGGACTGAATGAGGATGACAATAAACAGTAAGTAATGAAATATATATAAATGGGAAGCGGTTTATTCTTTGCAGGCAACAAAAACTCAAGGTTCAGACTCCATCATACAACCACATAGTCACTCACTCAGCAAGCATTAAGTCTACTGTAAAAGATGCTACATTTAATGTCAAAGTTTTCTGCCTCCGTAAATATATTTCAGTTATTTAGAGGAAAGCATGAATTGTGTATGCCACCCAAGCAATTCAGACATATTTCTATTTCATAAGTCTTATTTTCGAAAGAATTTTATATTTTTCCTTCCTGCAAAATTTATATTTTTATTTACACAACTAAGTTTTATATTTTTGTTTACTGCAACAATTTTTTATTGCTTATATGTTAACATTTAAAATGTTTTTACATTCAACAGAATGCAATGCAAAACAATCATTTTATTTAGTGAATTGGATGAAAAAGAGGAAAATTATTGAGGTTACCTGATACGAAACGGGCATTGTTTAACTGTGAAGTTATTCTGTTAACGGAGTCAACACATTAACAGCTGTGACTTTAATAGTCTTTTTTATATTCACAAGAAAACATAACTTCCAAAATGAACATGAATTTAGAAGAAAACCTGATCTAAATGAAATGTCAGGCTTTCTGGAGTGCCGGCTACACACACCTGATCCAGTTTCATGGGTAGTAGTCATCTTTGAGGCAGGTCCTCTTAAAGCAATTATCTACCTCTGAGGCTGGAAACATAAAATGAAGTCTTATTAAAGCCATTTGATTTTATTCTAATGCAACTATAAATACCGTATTTCATTTGAAACTGAGAAATCCTGAAGACATTCTAAACCTGGCCAGGCACTAAGACATGACTGTAAACTGGGCCACATGCTGACCCTAGGGAAAGCATTTATAATGTGGCTATGTCATACTAAGCACCGGGAAGTGTTTGATAATTATTCTTTAAGTTAGACTGTAAAGCTACCAGAAAATAAGCCTTATTTGGCTGGCAATTCTTACAATTACACTGGCTTTTCATTGCCACATGGCGTCATGTGTAAAATACACTCTTTATGAGTTTTACTGAAATCTAGATGTATCTTATTAAACCGGTCAGCCAAGCAGCAGTACGGGCATAGATGTCGTTGTGTGCACATGAGCGAAATTACTTGCCATTCCTGTCATATGCCTGGAAAACTACATGTTGTAGCCAACAGTTTAATTATCATTTTAGATAGGAATATAATAATTGGATTGTCTAGATGCCTTCCAATGATGTTGTCTGGGAAAATCACGTACATACAAGCTCCAACTGCTTATGAGGAAATGTTGGAGTCAGTAATTCAGCGCTCTTCAGGAATGTGGGGCCGTTGCAAATGACCACCACAGGAAATGGCAAAAGATGAGTAGGATGAAAATTTCAAAAAAGAGAGAGAGAGAAGCCTGGGTGTGGTGGCTTATGCCTGTAATCCCAGCACTTTGGGAGGCTGAGGTGGGCGGATCACAAGGTCAGGAGTTCGACACCAACCTGGCCAATACGGTGAAACTCCATCTTCAAAAAAAGAGAGAGGAGAGAGAGGAGAGAGAGAGAAGTAGATTGTTGTGAATTGAAGAATAACTGTACTGGAGTTGAAGAAGTAGGGCCCATGAATGTGAAAAAGCGTTAATAGTAACTGCGGGTTTCAGTCTTGTTTTCCTTTTGATAAAGCACATGAGAGATCTATAATAAAAATACACAGCAAATAACTCTAAAAGACTACTTTTAAAATATATAGAGTAAAATTTTAGATGAAATAATTACATTACCCTTTCTTTAACATCATCATGTTTCTTTCTTATTAGTATACACATAGATTAGTTATATAAAATAGATGTTTAGATTTCTCTTTATGATAAAATGTCACTTTTATTTTAAATTCTTGCTAATTGACCCTTTTAATATTGTGTATGCAATGATAGGAATTTTGACTTTTTAAAAATCTTCATAGCCAGTACTTTCACAAAAAAAACAGTTATCACTTAAAAATGTTTCTTGAATGAAAATAAAAATGCAGTCAAGACTGAACAGGATATGTAAATTAGAGTTTATCCGAGTCTCATTTTTATAAACCTAAGTTTTTCAATGCATTTGTGCTTTTCTTTTTTCCTTTATTCTTCCTTCCATCCTTCTTTTCTGTCTTATTTGCTTTGTCCTTAACTTACTCAATGTGTATGGTCTATCTTGTAAGGCAGTTTGCAGGGGCTGGGTAAGTTACACTTGTGGGTTTGTACTGAGTGGAGGTTATGGTGGTGACCCCCACACAGCACAAGCAGGTCCTGACCTTTGCTCCTCTGGCTTCCATTGAAGTGACAAAGCAAACTCATCCCAAGTATCCAGGTGAGTCAACGTCATGGTGGAGGCAATTCACATTGTATTGTCCACTGTTTCATTCTGGGAAATACTATTCAGATAAACTATCTGCATTCTGCAAAACATCTTTAAACTCATTCTATTTTCTGCATGTATAAATTAAAGCAATTGTATTCATTCATATAAGAGTTTACCAAAACTGTTCAGTAAATTGTCAGATATCATATATTTTAGTGCGTAAATCTGCTACTTGGAATGTATTTGGCATTTAAAAGTGAAGTAGAGTTTCAGAGGGTTATTTTTGGCAGGGGGATTTCAAAATTCTTCCTGTCATCTTGATGCTTTGGTTAACCTCATCATAACTCTCTGCAACTCATTCTCTCCAGTAGTGCCCAAATGGCTGTTTAACCCAATCACTATATTTTAATTTAAACTACTGCATTATTATTATTATTTTTTTTGAGACAGACTCTTGCTTCTTCACCCAGGCTGGAGTACAATGGTATGATCTCAGCCTACTGCAACCTCCGCCTCCCAGGTTCAAGCAATTCTCCTGCCTCTGCCTCCCAAGTACCTGAGACTACAGGCACATGCCACCACGCCCAGATAACTTTAGTGTTTTTAGTAGAGATTGGGTTTCACCATATCAGCCAGGCTGGTCTCGAACTTCTGACTTCAAGGGATCCGCCCACCTCAGCCTCCCAAAGTGCAGGGATTACATGTGTGAGCCACCATGCCCGGCCCTATATTTTTTTATCTCTAGAAATTTTATTTGTTCCTTTAAAATAGTATTCTTAAGGAACTTTATTCTTATCTTTTCAAATTATTTATTTCAAATTCATGCCTAGAATGTGAACTTTTTCACATTATCGGCCTACCCTGCTATTCGTAGCCTGACTGATCCCTGCCATCATGCCTTATTTTTATTGGCTTTTGAATTATTATTACAACTTGCAATAATACGATCATAAAAATAATACTTATTATTTTTTAAGCTTGATCTTTGGGAATTATTTGAGGAGAGCATTAAAAAAATGCCTAGGGTAAACTCCCATGCCATAACCAAGCAGAGGCTGCTGTAAAATAAATCGGGGCTTGAGGCCTCTAGGGAAATGCAGGTAATGCAAAGGTGGACATGGGAGGGGCAGCTCTAGTTACAAATTCTGAGGTGAGATATTTTTCCCCTTTATTCAACACCCATGATGAGACAGCAGATATCCTTATTGACCTACAGTGCTGTGTGTGTGTCTGTGCATGTGTGTGTATGCATGTGTATTTGTGTGCATGTGTGTTTGTGTGCACATGTGTGCATATGCATTTGTACGTGTGTGCCTGTGTGTGCATGTGTGTGCATGTGCGTGTGTACATGCCTGAACGTGTGTGTGCATGCGCGTGCATCTGTGTGTGTTTAGTTTTGTGTTTGATTAGATCATCCTATATCCAAGTGCAGGCTCTTAGTGTCTTGTCTTTGGGGATCCTGTGTCAGACTCCCACCTCGATGAGTTAACCTGGCTGAGCCATGAGCACCTGAGCTGTAGCTCTCTGGTCTTTAGCAGACACTCCAGTATGAAGTAGCTTCAGTCTTTTCTCAATATGCTAAATTTTTTCCAATAAAAGCTTTGCTTTTTTTTTTTTTTTGCTCCCAACCCAGAGGATTTTCTATTTTATGTTAAATGAGACACTTAATAGATTTTTATTTTTTATTTTAAACTTTTGTTTTAAAGTACGAAGTTTGTTCAATATTGAATTGGTCATATTGCTGGAAACATTAAACTTTCATTTCAAACTACAAACCAAATCATATAATCTAACAGATAGACACAAAGAAAATACATAAAATTAATACTTAGGGAAGTTAAATGAGACATCTGCAGCCAAATCTCAATTTACTTAGAGTGTTAATCAGAAACTGATTATTTTGTAAGTGAATGTTGCAACTATGTTTTCTATTAACTTTTACTTTGTTCTTAGATCAAGACAGTGTTTTTGTTCATTGATTGAGTGGCTAGCTTAATTCTGGGTTTTAACAGTCAATGAGGAATATGAGTATTGTAAATTATTTAGAAAATCACTATAATACAGGTTTTGCTAATAATTTATCATTATGCATACAAAGTTTTTGGATGACTGGCATTTTAGAAGCTTAAATATTTTACTGCACTAATATAAAATGTAAATAATCATTACTACAGTTAAACCAAAAGAAACATGTATGATAAAGATGTTATCTTAAACCAAACAGCAATTAAAACAGTTATTTTTCTAATTGGCAACTGCCTGATATTCCTGCTTATAATAAAACGTGGACTGTTAGAACTGGAAGGAACCTGGAAAATCTACGATCTAGCTGTCTCATAGTTAATGAGTATGCTGCTTAGGGTAGTTGATCATGAGGAAATATCCGCCTCTCTGTGTTTGGTGATACTAGATTTATAAAGTATCTGAAATGCATAAGCTTGTGTCCAAAGGACAAGTAGGTTTGAAAGACATCCACCCTTTCTTCAGGAAACATTTGGCATCTCAGATATTTGCCGAGAGTCTTGTGTGCATGTCATTTTACTATGCTGGGCTTTTGTGATGATAACCTCAGAGTTACCAGAGGCTGAGAAGGGTACTGGGGAGGTGAGGAGTGGGGGGTCACCTGAGATAAATAATGGCTATAAAGAGCAGTTAGAAAGAAGGAGCAAGACAGTATTTGATAGCACAACAGAGTGACTATAGCCGATAATGATTTAATTGCACATTTTAAAACCATGAAAGAAGTATGTTAGTGACATACTCCTCTAGTAGTGATGCTTGTGACACAATGCATAAATGCTTGACATGATGGATACCCCCATTACCCTGATGTGAATATTACATATTGCATGCCTTTATCAAAATATCTCAGGTAGCCCTTAAATATATGCACCTGCTATGCAGCGATACAAATTAAAAATAGAAGGAAAGAAAATATTTAGTTGGGACATATGGCTTTTTTACCTCGTTATGTCCTGATTTGTAAACATACATGTCAAAATATGGACTGAGAGGAAGGGGCTTTGTCACAGGGGACATTAAGTCAGGTTTCATGGAGAAAGTGGCTTGAAAACTTAAAGATAGCTAGGGTGGAATATGCAGACATGGATAGATGGGAAGGAAGGACACTAAAATTAGAGGAAAGACAGAGACAAGGCTCCTGGTTGAAACCGTGGTGGGGAAGGCTGTTGGGTTTCTGCTAGTTAGATTGCCCTTCCCCAGACTGAGGTGGCACTTTGGTCAGAATTCCTTATTCCCTAAAGAATTACTTTCTTTTGTAAAGTATCTGTTCATATCCTTTGCCCACTTTTGAATGGGCTTGTTAGTTTTTTTCTTGTAAATCTGTTTTAGTTCTTTGTAAATTTTGGATATCAGCCCTTTGTCAGATGGGTAAACTGCAAAAATTTTTTCCCAATCTGTTGGTTGCCGATTCACTCTAATGATTGTTTCTTTTGCTGTGTAGAAGCTGTGGAGTTTGATTAGGTCCCATTTGTCTATTCTGGCTTTTGTTGTCAATGCTTTTGGTGTTTTGGTCATGAAGTCCTTGCCTACACCTATGTCCTGAATGGTTTTGCCTAGATTTTCTTCTAGGGTTTTTATGGTGTTAGGTCTTATGTTTAAGCAACAAACATATGAAAAAATGCTCATCATCACTGGTCTTCAGAGAAATGCAAATCAAAACTACATTGAGATACCATCTCACGCCAGTTAGAATGGCAATCATTAAAAAATCTGGAGACAGCAGATGCTGGAGAGGATGTGGAGAAATAGGAACACTTTTACACTGTTGGTGGGAGTGTAAATTAGTGCAACCATTGTGGAAGACAGTGTGGCGATTCCTCAAGGACCTAGAAATAGAAATTCCATTTGACCCAGCAATCCCATTACTGGGTATATATCCAAAGGATTACAAATCGTTCTACTATAAGGACACGTGCACACGAATGTTCATTGCAGCACTGTTTACAATAGCAAAGACCTGGAACCAACACAAATGCCCATCGACGATAGACTGGATAGGGAAAATGTGGCACATATACACCATGGAATATTATGCAGCCATCAAAAACGATGAGTTTGGGTCCTTTGTAGGGACATGGATGAACCTGGAAACCATCATTCTCAGCAAACTGACAGAAGAGCAGAAGATCAAACACTGCATGTTCTCACTCATAGGCGGGTGTTGAACAATGAGAACACATGGACACGGTGGGGGAGCACTACACACTGGGGTCAATTGTGGGAAATAGGGGAGGGAGGGTGGGGTGTGGGAAGCTGGGGAGAGATAGCAAGGGAAGAAATGTCAGATGTAGGTGATGGGGAAGAAGGCAGCAAATCACACTGCCATGTGTGTTCCTATGCAACAATTTTGCATGTTCTTCACATGTACCCCAAAACCTAAAATGCAATAAAATAAATAAATGGGGAAAAAAAAAGAATTACTTTCCCACTACGTTTTTTTTTTCCCTTTCTTTTCTTCTTTTTATGTCTACTCAATTCCTCATCTATGCATTACCTCCTGTTCCCATACAAATTCTCAAATTCCAATTTTCTGTAATTAATCAATGTCATTATTATGCCCATCTTAAGGTAAAATTCTATTTCTCAACAGCCTACAAATGCCTTATGGCATGGATCAAATGCCACCTCCTTGATAAAGCCATCCTCGATTCCTCATTGTGACTTTTCCTTCCAGTAAATCCTCATGACATATTTGTTATTTTTCTCATGTAGCATAAAATATTGTTTTCACATTTACAAATTTGTATACTTATGCAATGAAGCAGAAAACTAGACTTCACATTTTAATTCCCAATGGTAATTTGCAGATCGTCTGGGATTTGGTGAAAAAGTTTAGAAGGTGAAAAGAAATAACAGTGGGGTCTCATATGTGTTTTACCTATTTCGCATATACTTTATGGTTTGTTTGATGCTTTTTGTTTAGCCAATTTGCATATAGTTTCATTGCAATTGATACTATGTTTAGATATGATTATTCTTTCTTTACACTTACAAATCATGCCACATACCCCAAACTGCACACAGTAAGTGAATAGAGCTGGGATTAATATCCAGATCCAACTCCAAATTGTACTTACTTCCTGCACTAGCATGAATTGCAAATCTCTGATAGAATGTGATTCTTGCATGAGGGCATTTGCCTTAACCAAAAAGCAGAAAAGCAAAAAAAAAAATATCTTAGAATAGGGATCTCAGATTAGTGTAAAACATCAAATATAAATAGGCCTTTCTTCAATATGCAAGATTTATTTCTATTATATCATATTCTTGACATCCTGATTAGATTTTGAGGCTACAATCGTCTGGAGAAAAACTGAACCATTAATGGCTAATAGTTTGTATTTTATAGTTCTCTAGTCTTTCCTGAAACAGTAAAGGAATTGATTGATAATACCATGTTTGAAATCGAGAGAAGACTAGCTCACTGGATGAAAAACATGCAACCGGAATATATTTTTCTTTGAAAATCATTACTAGGTGTAGTGTCCACCTTAGGAAATCAACAGGCTAATTAAAGCACCCTAAAGGCATACAGATCCTGCTTTAAAGGTGACTTTACAAAGAGCAACTTTAAAGTATAAAGAAATCCTCAAGTCAGTCACATCCTCCTCAACTCAAACTTCACTGTTGATTTGCTTCATGCTTTAGCTGTCATGTAACAGAAATAGATGGTTACAGTTTGCATAGTGTGACAGCTACCAACAGACTAAATAAAACAACTTTCCCTTAAACAACTTGAATATTCAGACATTCCCATATAAATAAAATGGACATGCAGTCCTAGCAGGATGTCACTCTCATATTGACATTGACTCCTAAAGATAGTCTACAAAAAAAAAAAAAAAAAAAACCCTAGAATGAAACCTAAGCAATACCATTCAGGACATAGGCATGGGCAAAGATTTCATGACCACGTTTCAAATAATTCTTAACTGAATACCTTAATGCAAGGACATTTTGCCTTATTTTCTTGAAAGTTATACAATTTTTTCAAGTGTGATTTTTTTCTACAGTTTAATCATCTTTTATCAACTTAAAAATATTACTTCGAAAAGGAAACTGTAATGCAAAGGTGAAACTGACCATTTTAATTCTCAACCCAAAGTTAAACCATGGAAACTCCACAGAAATGAGATTGACACGGGAGAGGAAAAACATTAGTAAGTTTTTTAGATAGTAACTACATGCTACAGTTTAAGACATCTTTCTTTTATATTATTTAGCCATTATGTCAGCTCTATTATGCTATTTTCATTTTGTTTCTGTATTGTAGGAAAGAAGGTTTAATTTAAAAGTATTATAATAAAATGCAAGGCTTCTCCAATAACCAGAGTTAGTAAATAGCAGAAGAGAGCTTTGGGATCTTTTGGAATCTATGCCCTTTTGTGCTGTTTCCGAACTTCAGGCTATTTCAAGTACTTTCCTATACATGCTATTACAAAATGTAAACACAATATTATTAAATGTACTTTTAAAAGTGAACAAGTTAAGTAGTCTACCTTTCCGAATGAAGTATTCAGAGCAGTTTACACTCTTCATAATCCTGCAGTTAGCTGAAAATAATTTACAGGATCTAAATCCTTTTACCATTGTCCAATGCTGGATTCCACATGAATATTCTGAGCAAATTTCTGTTGAATCATACTATTTCTATTTCTTTTATTTATTTATCTATTTAAAAGGACCAAGAAAGTCACTGGAGCAGTAACCAAGGTATGGCAAATCCTAGGCTAAACCTGGAGACTGGAGAGAGAAACTCTTGGTATCAGTACTTCTCACAACACAGTAGAGTGTTTTCAGTAGAAAATAAAGATTAAGGGCCAGGTGCGGTGGCTCACGCCTGTAATCCCAACACTTTAGGAAGCCGAGGCAGGCGAATCACGAGGTCAAGAGATTGAGATCATTCTGGACAACATGGCAAAAACCCACCTCTACTAAAAATTAGCTGCACGTGGTGGTGTGTGCCTGTAATTCCAGCTACTCAGGGGGGGTTGAAGCAAAAGAGTTACTTG
The DNA here is from genome assembly GCF_009761245.1 of Sapajus apella. Lineage (NCBI taxonomy): Eukaryota > Metazoa > Chordata > Mammalia > Primates > Cebidae > Sapajus > Sapajus apella. The sequence continues at coordinate 4,112,200 of NW_022437056.1, forward strand.
TACCCAGGAGGTGAAGGTTGCAGTGAGCCAAGATTGCACCGCTGCACTCCACCCTGGATGACAGAGTGAGTCTGAAAAGAAAGGAAGAAAGAGAGAGAGAGAGAGGAGGGAGGGAGGGAAGAAGGGAAGGAAAGAGAGAGAGAAGGAAGGAAGAAAAGAAGGGAAAGAAAGAAAGAGAAAGAAAGAAAGAAAAAGGAAGAAAGAAAGAAAAAAAGAAAGAGAGAAGAAAGATAAGAGAGATTAAGAAGGAAGTGGAAGTATCTGCCCCCACATGCGCAACTGGTCTGTTCTCCCTCTGCCACTGTTGTGATCAGCACCTGGGAGAGCTCCTCTCTCCTTCCCCTCTTCCCGCCTTCCTTCTGATAGCTGCTGTCTGGAAACTTCTCATTGCCTTCTTCTGCGTTCTATCCCTGCCTTGCTGTTTCTGCTGGGTCTACTCTGCCACATTCCTCACATGCAGCTCCCTCTAACCTGGAGCACGATGACATGCTGCTCTCAATTACTACTTTTTTGTGGGTCAGTTCGTCTTCTATCTGGGAAAGTCTTGGCAGATACATTTTGAAGGACTTACAACTAGACTTAATATCTACTACCATAATTATCAGTTTGTATTTTATTTTATGCGGTGCATAATGTGGATTTACAAAGGTCCTCCTATTACCTGGACTAAAATTCAGCATCTTAGCAAAATGTTTGTCCTAGCTGTGAACTTTATCATATAACTTTATTAAGGTATTAAACTCAAATTATTTTCGTATATGCCTAATACATTCCTTATTTGGTAATCTTTATCATATTGATGTCTTGTTCACTTTTGTGGTCCTATTTAGATTGTAAGATTCCTACGCTGGAATTAATTATCAGTAAACAAATTCTAGGGCATTCAGATTCTGGGGTGAGTCTTTACATTTGTTTTGATTTACTTATTAGCTTTGTAAGATTTGCAAATGCACATCTTTTCTAAGTTTTTATATTCTTGTCACGAAATTAGTGTGGTAGTATTTCTGATACACAGTTCTTTAAAATAATATGGTAAGGTGAAGAAAAAGACTCAGCATATTAAGACTGGAATAATACTATCATTTATCAATATTAATGTGAGTCTTCAATAAATATATGTTAAACTTCCACATGAGAGCATGTGTTGCAATCATAAAGCACAGAGATAGGTTTACCACAAGTAATACATAAAATTTTTAAATTGTACCTTAATAATGTTACATGTTTCAAATATATGTAGTTCAAACAAATTCAAGCATCTTGACAATAAATTGTGCTATAAAAAAGGTTGAAAAATATATAGAATCTTGTAGTTTGTTTGTATATTAATAAGTCATATTAAGAGAACAGGTATAACAACAAGAAAGGGTGATGTTAGTTGAGTGTTCCCTCTGTCATTTTAAAAATCAGTTAATTTGTTTCTGTAGAAATAAAATTCTTCAGGTTATAAAATGCTGTTTATGGTCACTCAGCAAGTTAATAACAGTGTGTTCACCATAATCCATGTCTCTCGATTCTCAAATTGAAGATATATTTTAGTACCTACATTATAATTATCTTAATAGCAGTAGGCTATATAAATATGCTTGGATTTTAGCCAAAGAAGGCTCTTCAAGAACCAAGACTTGGGCATTTTTGTAAAGTCCTTTAAGAAGTCTGCTAACTGCTGAAAGCGAACAATAGGCAGTACTTACTGCTGACTTCATCGTGGGAAGCCTTCTGACGATCTTGTGATTGTCTTATTTAAAAGCTGATTTATTTCCACGAGTTATGTTTCAGTGTGATCCATTTTACTTTTGTATATTACATTCTGCCCAAATAAATAAAAGATTTGTTACGTGAGCCTCACAGAATAATAAATATTACATTCACAAAAGTCCAAAATTCTGGAAAGGTATTCCAAAACCCTCAGTAAAGATTCTGCATTATCGACTAGACTGGGCCAAATCCTTTCCTATTGTAATTTCTCATTTAATTATGGGCATTCATAATTTATACACTCAAACCATTTACAACTACTTTTTCATATGGTTTTATAGCCTCTAACAGAGCTGATTCCAGTGAGTCTGACAGTCTTACTTCTTTGTGGGAGGATTAACTAGACAGCCTGATGAAATGTGCCCAGGTGCCACAGAAGTCAGAGAATTATAGTGGTGCTAATGGCACATCTATTGTGAGGGCTGCGGTAGTGTTTTCATGGTAATCACTGATTAGCAGGGCCACACATTTTAACGATTCTAAATTGCACTGGCTGAACTCCGGCAGAGTGGTAGCAAATCTTTCTATGTAGGAGTTGAAGTGCTGCAAAGATAGTTCTGAGATTTAGAGCTTGGAAACACAGTAAATTACGGTTTCAATACTACAGCAATAGCTATCTGTACTATCAGAGCTCATGAGAGGCAGTCTGTGGTTCCTCACATAGGATGCTGCCTTCCGGGACAGGCTATTTTGAAGCCTTTTGAGTAACACTCAAAGGCTTCAGACAAATGGACTGAGCTGGCATGGCTGCCCCTGCCCAGAGAAAGTTGAAGAAGAAATGGGACTGAGAGCAGTGGCTCACACCTGTAATCCCAGAATTTAGGAGGCCAAGGTGAGCAGATCGCTTGAGGTCAGGAGTTGGAAATCAGCCTGGCCAACATGGTGAAACTTCATCTCTATGCAAAAGCACAGTAACTAGCTGAGCATGGTAGTTCATGCCTGTGGTCCCAGCTACTTTGGAGGCTGAGGTGGAAGGATGGCTTTAACCTGGGAGGTAGAGGTTGCAGTGAGCCAAGATTGTGCCACTGCACTTCAGCCTGGGCAACAGCAGAGCGGGGCCCTGTCTCAAAGGAAGAAGGAGAAGGAGAAGGCGGTGGTAGCAAAGGAGGAGGAGGAGTAAGAAGGAGAAGGAAGAAGGAGGATGAGGACGAGGAGGCACAGGAGGAGGAGGCGGAGGAGGAGAAGAAGAGGAGGAAGAAGAGGAAGAGGAGAAGAAGGAGAAGATGAAGGAAAAGAAGATTTTGATTTTCCAACTAATGTATCACCAGAATAAACGTTTTAGTAACAATCTATTAAAAAGGCAGACATGTTTTCTTAAGGAGATTACAATTGTCGTTTATTTGAATCAGGAAACACTTCCTCTGTTGACAAAGCATCTGCCAATATGTTCAGTGCCTCCCCCTGTGTTTTGTGAAGAAGTATGTTGTTAAATACTGTCCCTACAAGGAGTGATTACAGGGCTATGAGGATTACAAGTATCACACTGCACTAGCCTTTAAAGGCTGATTATCTCTGCTTCTCACAAGGAACTCCAAGCTGATTAAATTATTTTCATTCACTAGTTAGCCCCCGAAAGGAGGGCTGAAGGGCAGAGACATTTTTTTCCCAACAACTTTCTAAATTAAATATGACTAAATCATTGTAAAACAGCATGCCAGGACAACGGAGGAGGAAACAAAGAAAACCCGTTCATGGTAGGCTGTAAGGAAATTTCAATAATAAGATCAAAAAGCAAATATCAAGTTAGCGTGGAAATGTCAAAGTCAAGTTAGAGAGTTATAGATGGAACTCCACTTCCTACTGGACTTGATGTTCTATGTGCATGGACAGACATTGAATTTTTATATTTTGGCTTCAGATGCTCATGACAGGTGGTGAAAGCAATGATCTAGGCTACAAAAGCTTGCCAAATGCTCTTATGTCTCAACAGGGCGGGTACCATCTTATACTCTATGAGGAGCTGTCCAGTACACACCTCCACTGTGCACACGTGTCAGCTGGAGGACCGGATGGGAGGCGGGATGAGCTATCACATAGTGTGGTGTTCCTAATCCATGTCTAATGGGTACATGTCTGGTAAATAGTTTCTTCAAAGCTGTAATGAAATACAAATGTCTTATATTTGATGAATTACGATGGATTACTTTGAGGTTTAAATTCTCTTTAGTTGAATGCAAATCTTGATAATAATTTTAGAAATGTAAAAGTCCTTATATATTGCCTAAGCAAATGCTCTCATTTTACAGAGGAAACTGGAGGTTAGAAAAAGTAACCACCTTGCCTGAATTCACACTAGTGAAATACTAACTAAAAATACATAATAATAAACCCCAACGGGCATCTAGATCTGTATCAATCAACTGTGTTTACTGTTCAACTTCTTTCATTTTCCACAACTCTTGCCAATTATTTTTCTCTTTTCATAAATCTTTGGGAGCTCCTTTACTCATTCTCAGTTGAGGATCTTATCCACTACTGTAGTTAAAATGTCAAAGTCAACTTCTTTGCTTACCTTATTGATAAGTTCTATCTACTGACCTACTTACATTTCTGTATCTTCAACTTTGGTTGCATCCACTCTCTTTGTATTTGTGATTCCAAAAGGTAGTTTCACTCCCCTTCGGCAGAGTACGCTACTTTCTTCTGCACCATGAATAAACTCGGACATTAGCAATTGTTCCTCCTATAGTATTCTGTATGTATGCTGTGGTTCACAGTGAATCCATAATCTTTTGTCTTTCTTACACACACCCACACACCCACACCCACACCCACACACACACACACACACACACACATTCAATATTCCTTTCAATCAGTATCCCCTTCTTGACACAATAGTATGTGCGCCACCTCTTCTAAGCCAAATTCCTTGAGCTTTCTGTATTTTGTTTTCTGTTTACAGATCACCTAATTTTCAAGTCACGTCAACCTTTTCTCAGCCTATCAGTCTAATATGAGTTCTTGAAAAGCAGCATAAACTCCATATTTTCAATTCCAATAAATATTTCAAGTCCTCGTCTTTTTTTCTCAGTAGCATTGATGGCCTAATGAATATCCAAATATCCAAATCCCCCTCCCAACCTCTGAAGACTCATCTGGATCTCACCCATCTCATGGTCTATCTCTCATCCTTTGTCTCGGCTCTCTTTCTGAGGTAAAGGGAAAATGCTGCCTATGTTTATTCACCATTCCTTCACCTACTTCACCTCAACTCCATAGAATCTAAACTTAGCCTCTGCCATCCTGTAGAAGCTGCTTTTCCTAAAATCAGCAGTGCCACCCATGAGGCAACCGCTAATAAAATTATTGCCATGGATAGAATGCTTTTGTCCCCCACCCATCAAATTTATATGTTGAAGCTCTGGCCCTCAGTGTGGCTGTATTTGGACATGGGGACTTCTAAGAAATAAGTACGCCTAAAGGGAGTCATAGGAGTGGGCTCCGATCCTGTCACATTAATATTGTAACCTGGGTATGGGAGCAGGTTGCAGGGGCATTCCTAAGATGCTCACGCTTCCCCTGATTGGATGCTTTTTCCCAGGTTCTTGGGCCTCACTCACCCAAGAATGGGGAATGAGCCCTGGTGGTATGTTGAGGTTGTTCAAGTAAGTATTGGACCCAGAGAATTTTGCAGAAAACCGATTTATTAGGCAGAGGGAGAGAGAGAGAGAGAGAGAGAGAGAGAGAGAGAGAGAGAGAGAGAGAGAGAGAGAAATATAAATATAGAGAGAGTGAGCTCCCACACTGCCATGGGAGGGGATCCCAGAAAGGGGGTGCATTTTGGAAGCATCCTTTAAATTCTTCTTTTTGTAAATAAATTTTGTTGTATATATTTAGGGTATGCAATATAATATTCAAATAGCTATGGATAATAAACAGGGTACTACAGTAAAGCAAATTAATATATCCAGAACCCACGTGTTTATCCACTTTTTTCTTTCTGTGGCAAGGGCAGCTAAAATATGTTCATTAATCATAAATCCCACATGCAGCACAGTTTTATTATCCATATTCTTCACATTCTTCTTTCGCTTTACATATGTAGTTTAAAAGTATAATTGGGAATGTGATGTGACTCCTAGAAAATCTCAGGGCTATTCATCTATAAGTAGTTGGAATTTTGGGAGACTCAATGCTTCCTTCTTAGAGGGGAGACTGCCCAGGGAGCAGATATCAGCCTGGGCCAGAACTTCAGAGAGCAGTCTCTTCAGGGAGCATGGTGGCTGGGAGCAGCCTTCTCTATTAAAAAATATTATTTCCATAGGTTTTAGGGGAACAGGTGGTATTTAGTTACATGAGCAAGTTATTTAGTGGTGATTTGTGAGATTTTGGTGAACCCATCACCAAAGTGGTATACACAGAATTTGTAGTCTTATATCCCTCATCCCCCTGCCACCCTTTCCCCCGAAGGCTATTGTATGATTCTTATTCCTTTGCATCCCCATAGCCTAGCTCCCACTCATGAGTGAGCAGAAGAGTAGCCTCCAGTTCCACTCAGGATGCTGTGAATGGTATTTATGGTACTATGCAGCCATAGAAGGGAGTGGTCTTCTCTACAGTGGCTGTGTGACTTCTCTGTAGCTGTGAACACATAGGAACCCTTCCCTACCAACTGCTGTTTGAAAGGGCAGAGGAGGGGACTGTAATTTCTTCTAGTGTCCTGAAATTCTGGCTCAAAGGCACACAATAATCGTGTAATAAGAATCCGCTTATATCAAAAAGGCAAGAAAAAAGAAGCAGCCTGGAACATCTCTCAAATTAAGTCCGAGTGTGCCCCGACACACTGTTTCATGCCTTTCAAACTGAACAGGACTGTCCTGCAATGATAATGACACATAGAAAACACCCAGGCAACACATGGGCTCTCTACTTTCATTCCAGGGCGGGCAAACCAGCATTCTGTTTTAATGAGAACATGTTGGTGACTTGGAGAATATCATGTACACAAAGGAACCCAGGAGAAAGAGAATTCGACAAGAAAATACACATCTGAGTTCCTGGGATGGGCTCCTTTTGTTCCTTGATCTGAGTCTTCCTGGGCTCCCTCACTTTCAGAACCTAAAAGCACTGTGGAAGCCTGCTTTTCTCCCTGCATACATGCATAATACAAAAGGTGCTCAAGGAACTTCCCAGCCCCCACTCTATGATATTTACATCCACACCCCTCCAATTTAAGTGCTTCATCCTTTCAGCCTCAATATTTGGTTTCAAATAAAATGAAAATCTTTTTGATAAAGGGAAATATTGGCGGCAATTATCAATCACAAATGAATGTAGATGAAAATAATTAGTACTTATATAGCACTTTCATATTAATTATTTCAGTTAACCCTTACAAAAAAATTAAGAAGTTGATGCTAGTGTATTTAATTAGTAGAAAACTGTCAGAGACATTGTAAGTCTCCAAGGTAACATGACCACTGGTGGCAGCGACAGGATGATAATCTGCCCAGGTAATCTAACTGCAATCCCATTCTCTCTGTCTCTGTCTCTCTCTCTCTCTTTTTTTTTTTTTTTTTTTTTTTTTTTGAGTATTGCTCTGTCACCCAGGTTGGAGTGCAGTGGTGCGATCTTGGCTCACTGAGACCTCCACCTCTTGGGCTCAAGCAGCTCTCCTGACTCAGCCTCCCAAGTAGCTGGGACTACAGGTATGCACCACCAAGCCAGGCTAAATTTTTTTAATTGTATTTTTAGTAGAGATGGGGTTTCACCATGTTAGCCAGGCTGGTTTCAAACCCCTAACCTTGTGATCCACCTCAGACTCCCAAAGTGCTGAGATGACAAGCATAAGCCACGGCACCCGGCCTCCATTCTCTCTTTAGTATAGGATATGCCTCCCACTTAGGTCTCAGAATGGTTCCAGGAAGCGTCTTGATTAGAAGAAGGAATTATGATGTGCTTGGAGAGTCAGTAAAGAAAGACAAGTAAAAGGAAAAGTTGAAAATTATCTCCGGAGCTAGCTTTGATGCTTTACATATAGTAAAGAAAGAATGTCACTGCCTTTGACAGTGACAACACAACCTCAATATAAAAGCTGAGTGGAATCTTCCTAAAAGTATTTTTAAAATTATATTTGGAAGTAAGTTGTGTGATGTGTGTCATTACAAAATGCCTTTTTACTTTGAAATCAACCTTTCTGTGCAGCAGATACTTGATAGCAGGTATGCAAACATGAAGCAGCTATGAACAGCCCAGATCAGCCATGTGGTCAGACGGTACACTGCAGTGCCCATCAGACCCCTTCTGCTTGAATGTACATGAAACAGCGGAGCACACTCTAGCTGACACTGACAGCCACGTGCTGGGCTTCCAGGAACATGTGAACATTGACACATTTTTAGAAACTTTGCTTCCCTGCATTTTATTCTTGTGACAGTGCATAAGCTCTGTCTCTTGTGATTATGGAATTAGGTCTTCTGATTTGCATTGCACATATGAAAATTAAAATCTTTGGAACAATTATTCTATCCAACTTTGATTGTTAATTCTAACTGCTTGTGACATAGAATAACCTCATCTAAGAATCAGAAAATTAAGCTGCTCAAGGGGCTTTTTTAATGTATTTCAAACAGGACTAAGCCAAGCACACAGGAAACACTCATGGTGTGTTAGCTTTAGAGGATAATGTGATCAAGTTAAAGGAAATTATAACAACAGGCTACGGTAGATCAAGTTCATGTTTAAAACATTAACAACTATGGTTTGAATCCTTGATAACTTTCTAATTAAAATCCTTCAGTAAATGACATTTTTTATGTGAAATTCTAAAGATTCCAAATGGATTGGTTTAAAATCAACTTATGGTGATTTTAAGAAAATGGTGATCAAAGACAGCAGAAGAATGAGGGCATCACGGAAATGGGCTTTCCTGAAGAGCCCACTTGGGGTGAGGCATTGTATTCGTTCATTTTCACAGTGCTGTAAATAATTGCCTGGGACTAGGTAATTTATAAAGAAAGGAGGTTTAATTGACTCACAGTTGTACATGGCTGGGGAGGCCTCAGGAAACTTACAACATGGTGGAAGGTGAAGGAGAAGAGAGGCATATCTTACTTGATGACAGGAGCAGAGAGAATGAGGAAGTGCCACACTTTAAACCTGTCAGTTCTCATGAGAACTCACTAGCATGAGAACGGCATGGGGCAAACTACCTCCACAAGCCTACCAGGCCCCTCTTCAACAAGTGGGGATTACAACCCCAGATGAGATTTGGGTGGGGACACAGAACCCAACTATATTAGGCGTCATGTCCAAAAGTCAGTCTAATAAAATGTGGTCATAAATCTCTCCCCAGCTGTGTGGAGCTGTGAATGAAGGGGGCAGCTATTTGGATGGAACCAAGGTTGCAGTTGAAGCAGAGGCAGAGAAGGATTGATATTTCATTAAAGGAAGTAGTGATTAATAATAAATAGTGGTATTTAATTTGACTAAAGAGAGAAGTGAGGAGAACAAAGTAAAGATAAGAAGGGACAGTGAAAAATTGGCAGGAACAGTGGACTGAAGGTTCAGTAGATACAGAACAATCTCCAGAGTCAGACTCATGAAGCTGAAACAGCAGGATATTCACACTGAGGCTTCAAAGAAGCTGCAGCTTATACTCTGGAGAAGTCTGTGTTGAGACTATGGGACAGAAAGGCTGAAGCCACATGGAAAGCAAAGCCACTGCCAGAAAGGATACGAAGGCTAGAGTTTTAGACAGAGCATTTTATGGACATTAAAATTTCACAAGACCACCATAGAAGTATTAACAGAGAACATAGAACTGGAATTGAAAATTACAAAGAATAAGAGTGAATGGGTTGCACAAGATTTGAACAAATATAACAAGGGACAATAATCAAAATGTTAAGGGAGCTCTCCTGGCCTGCATTATTATTTATTTATTTACTCTTTTGAGGCAGAGTCTCACTCTGTCACCAGGCTGGCACAATCTCTGCTCACTGCAATCTCTGCTCACTGCAATCTCTGCCTCCGAGGTTTCAGTGATTCCCCTGCCTCAAGAAGGTGGGACTACAGGCATGCACCACCACACCTGGCTAATTTTGTTTTTGTTTTTTGTATTTTAGTAGAGATGGAGTTTCACCATGTTGACCAGGACGGTCTCAATCTCCTGACTTCATCATCCACCCACCTTGGCCTCCCAAAGTGCTGGGATTATAGGTGTGAGCCACTGCGCCCAGCCCCTGCCCTGCATTACTGCTGGCTTTTTGCACAGATCTGATACTGGTAGCCTACCACTATTCAACTCCCTGGTGGCTTTTTTAAACCAAGTTCTTGAGCCAGGTGCAGTGGCTCACATCTGTAATCCCAGCACTTTGGGAGGCGAAGGTAGGTGGGTCACTTATGGTCAGGAATTCAAGATCAGCTGGGCCAACATGGTGAAATCCCTTTCCACTAAAAAATACAAAATTTAGCTGGGCATTGTGGCAGATACCTGTAATCCCAGCTACTCAGGAGCCTGAGGCAGGAGAATTGCTTGAACCTGAAGGCAGATGTTGAAGTGAACTGAGATCATGCCACTGCACTCTAGTATGGGTGACAGAGTGAGACTCTGTGAAAGAAAGGAAGAAAGGGAGAGAGAGAGAGAGAGAGAGAGAGAGAGAGAGAGAGAAGGAAAGGAAGGAAAGAGAAAAAAGGAAGGAAGGAAATAAGGGAAGGAAGGAAGGAAAGAAGAAAAAGAAGGAAGGAAATAAGGAAGGAAGTTAGTTCCTGAGAAAAAGCAGTCTGAGGCAAATTGGTGTTAATTGCTTATACCATAATTTGGAAATGCAATCCTGGGAAGCTCTTAATGAGAGAAAGAGAAATGAGGTAGGAAAGGTCAGAATACAACTGAAGATGCGCTGTCACCTCCTGATCACACTTCACAGTGATCTAGAGAGAGACACACTTTGTCACTCGGCAGGTGTGTTCTGCTGGCCACCTGCTGTCTCCAAATAAACTGCACAGAGAGAGTGCACCTTGGGGCAGTCCTTGGGGAAGGAAGGAAAGGAAAGTCGTCTGTCAGACTTACCCCTGTTTTATGCTTTCCAAAATTCAGAGTTTTTATGCATTTCCAGATGACATCAGCTGGACCTGTGGCACTGCATCGGAAGCCATATTTTGTGTCTTGTCCTGTGGTGCTTCTCCAAAGTGGCACAAAGAGCCAAACAATCAGAACACAAAGCAGCATCCCTGGAAAAAGGCCCCTGGCTGCAGGATACTTTGGTCGTATGGCCCTCAGGGCAGAACTATGTGAATACTCACGGGAGTGATCTCCAAATCACAACATGCTGCGTAAATCCCAGGTACTATTTTTATAAATTCCCTCTGATGATATTTATTTCCTTCACATTAAAACTCCAACTTAGAATCTGCAAGAAGTGTTGTTGAAAACAATGCATATTATCATATATCCTTCTATTACACAACGAGTCCTAGTGGAAGGAAGTCAAAAAGGAAAATAATGAAAAAAAAAATGGAAATAAGCTATTTTGGGTGTGGGGTTGGGAAATTTGGTAAAATGATTAGAAATTTCAGTTTAACAAGAGGACTAAGTTCTGTATACCTTATATTCAAAGTGGTGACTATAGTTAATAAAAATATATTGTGTACTTTAAAATTGCTTTAAAGGATTTTGCATTCTCACCACAAATATGTAGGTAATATATGTGCTAAATAGCTTGATTTAGCTATTCCACAATATAAACATATTTCAAAACATCATGTGGTATACCAAAAATATACAAATTTTTAATTTATCAATTAAAAAAATTAAAAACCAGCTATTCTGAACTCTGGTTTTAGTTCTGGTATACCAAAAACTTGGAAGTTATCACTCCCCTCTTTATAACAAGAAAAAAATTAAACAAACTGTTAATCAATGACTATTCTTGGATGTATCAGTGGAGTGAGGCTGTGGGGAAATCTTGTACCACAAAGTTTGAGCAGGCAAATCCAGGGAGACCAGCAGATACATACTTAACTGGAGCAGAAACTTCTGAAGCCATAGACTGGAATGAAGTGTTGAATGGTAATTTTGATGAATTTCTCAAGGGCATGTGGACTAGCATGCGAAAGAAAAACTTGTAGACGCTTAAGACTGTCATCTTAAAATTCACACTTTTATGGGTGTTATATCCAGAAACACCACTGTGTTCTCACGGTGAAGTTCTGAGAAATAAACCCTTGTGGTTCTGGCAGGACACGGGGAAAAATAAAACCATGTGAAATTCACCCAGAGCATTCTCCCTAAACAGTGAGCACTCAGTAGCTGAAAGGACTTCAGCAGAGCCTACACCAGCCAGAAGAAGGACATTGCTCTCATTCCAGTTCTTCTTTGACTTCCTATCTCAACAAAGAAGTTTTAAAAAATAAGTTATACAACTAGAGAAATGTTCTTAAATATGATGACCTCAAAACACAGGCCCTCTAAGGTAGAATCATAAGACCACACCTTACCACAACAACGGGTGTCCAGTATGACAACAGTGAGTTACAGATAGCAAAAGTTATTGAACACAAACTGTTTGAGGAGAAGTCCTTAGGGAATCCTAGAATAAATGAGCACAAGAATCAGGATATGGGAAGAATGTGAAAACTTTGCCAATTACAACAGTGGCAAAAATTAAATGTGGCCCATTTTTTAGCCATATTAACATAAAAGCTTAAACTGAGAACCCATTTCCCTCAGTTCCTATAACTTTATACATTATATCTGGTTTTCAACAAGAAAAAAAAATTGTAAAGCATTCTAAAAGAGAAAAAAATGAGGTGAAGAGACAAAGAAAGCATCAGAAACAGAATCAGATATGGGAGAGATTTTGAAATTATCAGTTTGTGAATTTAAAATAGTCGTGATTAGTATTCTAAGGGGACTAATGGAGAAAGTGGACAATATGGAGGAACAAAATAAAACATTGCAAGCAGTATAAGAACGATGGATATTCTAAAAATAAGCAAAAACGAAATGTAGGAAATTCATAACACTGTAGTCGAAATGAAGGAAATCTGTTTTTAATGAGTTTATCTGAAGCCTAGGCACAGCTAAAGTGAGAATCACTAACCTCAAAGATACATCAATAGAAACTCTACACACTTAAACACAAAGAGTGAGAATATTTAAAAGAAAAAAACTACTAAAAATAGAGCACTCAAGAAGAGTGGGACAATTTCAAAGGGGTAGTATAACACATGGTTAATTGGAATAACAGGAGGAGAAGAAAGACAGAAAAAAGCACAAAAATACCTGATGTTACATTGCAAATAACCTTCCTAAATTAATGACCAACACCAAATGGAAAATGCAGGAAGCACACATATTTATTCAAAATATAGGAAACTAATGACAAAAGTATCTTGAAAACAAACAAAAAAATCCATAAAAGAAAAAGAATGTGAATTACAAAGAACTTATCAGAACACACAAAAGGAAGAGAGTACAGTAAAATATTTGAAATATTGAAGATAAAAAAGCAGAATTTGTATTCAGGAAACACAGTAAAAATAGATGTTCTCGGCCGGGCGCGGTGGCTCACGCCTGTAATCCCAGCACTTTGGGAGGCCGAGGCGGGTGGATCACGAGGTCAAGAGATCGAGACCATCCTGGTCAACATGGTGAAACCCCGTCTCTACTAAAAATACAAAAAAATTAGCTGGGCATGGTGGCATGTGCCTGTAATCCCAGCTACTCAGGAGGCTGAGGCAGGAGAATTGCCTGAACCCAGGAGGCAGAGGTTGCAGTGAGCCAAGATCACGCCATTGCACTCCAGCCTGGGTAACAAGAGCGAAACTCCATCTAACAAAAAAAAAAAAAAAAAATAGGTGTTCTCATTTAAACAAAAACTTAAGCAATTCATAATAGTAGATCTTACCTGCAGGAAATGTTAAAAATTATGTAGGGAGAAGGAAGATAACATAGGTGAGAAATTCAAATCTACATAAATAAAGGAAGTAAATAAGGAATCAGAAAAGTTATCGTGTTTTATTTTCCTTAATTATAATTGTTCTGAAAGATAATTGTTAAAATAATAATATTAAAAACATGTTGAGTAATATAGCATGTAGATAAGTGAAATGAATGAAAGCAATGGAATAATAAACTAGAGGAAGGAATTGGAAATATTCTGATATAAGACCATATGCTCCATATACAAAGCAATATAGTTTTACCTGAAGGGGAATTTAAATTAGTTATAAACAAATATTGTAAAGCCAATAAAATATTTTTAAGTTAATTGATGCTAAGAGAAGACATAAATGGAATCATTTCAGATTTTGAATTAAACTCATAAAAGGCAGAAAATAAAAGAACAAGAACAAAAAAATACAACGCATTGAAAACAGTTGCAAACATGGTAGGTATTAATCCAAATATACAAATAACCACCTTAATATGAATGATTTAAATACAACAACTGAAAAACAAAGATGGGTCGGAGTGAGCAAATAAAAGCAAAAACAAAACAAAGCCCCCCAAAATGTTGTCACAAAAACTCAATTAAATATAAAGACTCAATAAGTGAATAGTAAAAATTAGGTAAATAATAAAATTGTATTGTTTGCTATCTTTAATTGAAAGTGTCCTGGATTATAAATTTTACTAAAATATATATCTGGGATTATGGAGAGTATCACATATGATAAAGAGGATCAGTTATCCAGGAACACCTAACAATCCTAAACATATATGCACCTAAGAACAGAACATCTAATAGGTGATGCAAAAACCTCACAGAACCAAAGTGATAAGTAAAAACTTTTACAGTGGAACACTTAAACAGCCTTCTTTTTGGAATTAACAGGTCAAACAGAAAAAATTCTCAGTGAGGATGCAGATGACCTGAAGAGCACAATTTTTTAATTTGATTAGGTTTCTTGAGATTAATAGAACATTCAGCAAATTAGACAAGCTCATGGGCTGTAAAATGCATTTAAAAAAATACAAGAATAGAAATCAAAGTGTGTCCTCAGATCACAATGGAATTAATTTAAAAAGCAATAGCAGAAAGATAACTGGAAAATTATAAAATATTTAGTGATCCAAAAACATATTTCTAAATAATAAATTTGTCAAAGAAGCCCTAACAGCTATTTAAAATATTTGTTCTAAATTAATATAAAAACACAATTCATCAAAATATATGGGATGCATTAAAAACAGCATCTGGAGGAAAATTTCTGGCACTAAATGCACATACTAAAAAATTAAAAAATCTAAAATCAATTACCTAAGCTTTCTTTTTTGGAACTTGGAAAAGAAAAATAATTTATGCTTAATGGAAGCAGAGGAAAACAATAAAAATTAAAGCAGGAATTAATTGAACTGAAGACAGAAAAAAACAGAATATCAACAAAGTTTTCTTTGAAAGAAATCAGTATAGTTGATAAACTTTTAGCCAAACTAAGTGACACGAAGAGGAGCCCCAAATTAGCAATATAAAAAATAAAAGAGGGATTCTTGTATGATCTCTACTGATCCTACGTGCATTGTGATGTTTATAAAGAGAGTTATAATCAAGTTTGTATTCACACGTCTGACCATTTAATTGAGGTAGATCATTCATTGAAAGACATGTAATACCATCACTTAACAAGGACAAATGAGTAAGCTGAGTCAGCATATAAATATCAAATAAATCTAACTGGCAGATTCAGTCCTTTAACAAAGAAAACATCAGGATCAGAGAAGCTCATTTGTGAATTGTACCAAACATTTAAGAAAAAAGGATACTAATTCTCCGCAATATCTTTCAAAAATCAGAAGCAGAACGGTTAGGGTTTTTTTGTTTGTTTGTTTTTGTTTTTGAGATGGAGTCTCACTTTTTTGCCCATGCTAGAGTACAGTGGCATGATCTAGGCTCACTGCAACCTCTGCCTGCCAGTTACAAGCAATTCGACTTTCCTGCCTCAGCCACCTGAGTAGCTGGGACTACAGGCATGCACCATCACACAAAGCTAATTTTTGTATTTAAGTGGAGATGGGGTTTCACCATGTGGACCAGTCTGGCCTTGAACTCCTGACCTCAAGTGATCCACCCACCTCAGCTTCCCAAAGTGCTGGGATTACAGGTGTAAGCCGCAATGCCCAGCCTAGAAAGATCATATTCTAATTAATTTTCTGAGATTCATTTTAAACTAACATGAAGCTAAATTCTAAAATAGAGAGTAGACATCTCTCATGAATATAGATATAAAATTTTCAAAAAATAATTAATAGCAAATTAAGTCAAAAATTTATTAAAAGAATTATACAGCATCATCAGATATCCAGCACTGGTTCATTGTCTTAGATTTTTCAGGCCACCACAACAAAATGCTATGAACTGGCTCATAAACAGCAAGTCTCACAGTTCTGGAGGCTGGAAAGTTCAAGGTCATGACACCAGCAGATTCAATGTTTGGTGAAGGCTCATTTCCTGGTTTAGAGGCAGCCACCTTGTTGCTGCATTCTCACACGGTGGAATGAATGAGCCAGCTCTCTAAAGTCTCCTTTATAAGGCACTAATCTCCACTGTCATGACCAAATCATCAGCCAAAGGCCCCAACTTGGAATACTATCACCTTGGAAGTTGGGATTTCAACATATACATTTGAGGTGGCATGGCATCAATATTCAGATAATAGCATTTATCAATAAAAAAGGAGTCGCTTTGCTAAAGCACATCAAAACCAACACCACCACCACCAAAATATGTTACCATATCAACTACTTTAGAAAAAGAATTTCACAGAATCCAGCAGCCATTCCTGAGAAAATCTCTCAGAAAACTATGATTACAGGAGATCTTTCCCAAATTGTTGAAGAACATCCTCCAAATACCTATAGCTAACATCATACTTAATGGTCAAAATCTGGCCATTTTTCTGTTATCAGGAACATGGCAAGGATGTCCTCTTTTACCACTCCAATTCAGCATCATCCTGAATGTCTTATCTAGTGCAATGCAAAATAAAAGGAAATAAAGTTGTATAGGTCTGGAAGAACAAAATAAAAGAGTTTGTATTGATATAGTAAATTTATCTATGTAGAAAATCACAACTGAAAAAAATGACTCCTGGAACTAATAAGCAAGAATAGCAATACCAGAGAATGCAGTGTTAATATATAAAAGTCAATTGCTATTCTGTATACCAGCAATGAACTACTGGGATTTGAAATTGACAAACTAACTAAATAAGACATTACCTTTTACAATCAATCTAAATACAATATAATACTTAGATATAGATACATTATGGACTGGAAGTTTATGTCTCTGCGAAATTCATACGTGGAAGCATTAACCTCCGTGTTATGCTATTAGGAAGTAGGGTATTTAGGCGACACAATAACAGAATTAGTGCCCTTATAAGAAGGGCTAACAGTTTGTTTTCTCTCTCTGCTCTATGAGGACACAGTGAGAAGGTGGCTGTCTGCACACAAGAAACTAGCCCTCACCAGACACCAGGTCCTCTGGTACCTTGAACTTGGACTTTCTAGCTTTCAGAACCAAAAATAAATAAATAACCTCCAAATAACTGGAGATTATTTAGGACATCCAATTTGTGGTATCTTACTAAAGCAGCTTGATCTATAACCAAATATGTACAGGACTCATCTGCAAGAAATTACAAATCTCTAATGAAAGAAATCCAAGAAAATCTAAATAAGTGGAAAAGTATTTCAGGTTCATATATTTCGACAGCAAGTATTATGAAGCTGTCAGTTATTCCTAACCTGGTCTATACATGTAATGAAATCTCACTCAAATCCAGCAAGCTATTCTATAGATATAGACAAATTTATCCTAAAGTTAATATGGAAAGGCAAACTAAACATTACTGAAATACAACAGTTGAAAGATCTGTACTACCTAAATTCAAGGCAGCATTATAAAAGGCCACAAGGTATAGAAGAAAGAATACAAGGAACAATACTCCAGCAGCAATAAGAACACCTAGTAATGGAATATTGATTTATAATGCTGCTGTCCCATGAAAGGAATCAGAGTTCCTTGAAGAAATGGTTGATTCCACCACTGACGCTGGGCATAAACAGGTAGATCCTGTTGGATCTTACAGGGAAGAAACTAAGAAGGGATATAAAAATATATAAAATGACAGGAATGTGTCAAAGGAACACAAGGGTCAAGTGGTAGTGCTCCTAATGGCCAAATATGAAATAATTTGAGCAATACATTAAATAATGTAATATTAGATTACACCCTGAGTTATGAAATAAGTATCCATGAGTTCATGCTGTATAATATATTAAAAAATAAATGAAAGACGGTACACAAGTCTCCTGTGGAGAAGAATTTTAAATAATATATATTTTAAAAAATACTCTGTCTTCAAGTTATGTGGGAGTTGAATATAACTTCCCACCCCTTCCGTGTGGTATGCACTGAGTGACTACTTATAAAATGCACAGAGTGTAAAGTGGCAAAAAGGAGATTGACTCTATAGTGGAAAAATATATGTGAGAACAGAGCAATACAACCATCATGTATTGCTCTGTTCTCACACTGCTAATAAACATGTCCCTAAGACTGGGTAATTTTTAAGGAAAAGGAGTTTAATTGATTCACAGTTCAACATAGCTGGGGAGGCCTCAGGAAACTTAAAATCATAGCAGATGGGGAGGCAAACACATCATTCTTCACATGGTGGCTGAAAGGAGAAGTACCAAGCAAAAAGACGAAAAGTCCTTCATAAAACCATCAGATCTCAGCTTAGCATGGTGGCTCACACTTGTAATCCTAGCACTTTGGAAGGCAGAGGCAGGCAGGTCATGAAGTCAGGAGATCGAGACCATCTTGGCCAACATGGTGAAACCCTGTCTCTACTAAACATACAAAAACTAAAAATAAATACCTGGGCGTGGTGGTGTATACCTATAGTCCCAACTACTCGGGAGGCTGAGGCAGGAGAATCACTTGAACCCAGGAGAGAGAGGTTGCAGTGAGCCAAGATCACACCACTGCACTCCAGCCTGGTGACAGGATATGACTCTATCTCTTAAAAATAAAAAATAAATCAAACCATCAGGTCTCATGAGAACTCACCATCACAAGAACAGCATGGAGGTAACTACCCCCTTGATTCAATTACCTCCCACCCCTCCCTTCCCAGGACACATGAAGATTATGGAACTACAATGCAAGATGAGATTTGGATGGGGATAGAGCCAAACCATGTCACATCACCTCAACCAGGTGATGCAGGTCAGCATCACCCGTGAGAAATCATGTTAATCGCATGCACTCTTGATAAGACACAGCAAAAATGGCACCTTACCTATTTTAGTCTTCCTCCCCCAAACCACAACCTTTGTCTAATTATGAGCGAAACATCCGCTAAATCCAACCACAGGACAGTTTACAAAATACATAATGGATATGCCTTAAAGTTGTCAATGTCATCAAAAGTGAGGAAAGTCTAAGAAATTATCAGAGACAAGATCCTCAGTACACATGATAATTAAATGCAATACAATTAATGCAATTCCAGCTTCCTGGCTAGAATTCTGGAGTAAAAAGTGATTAAAAGTTAAAAGAAATCATAGCGACGCATGGAATTTTGTTAATACTAATGCATCAATATTGATGCACAATTTGTGAAAATATGCCACACCAATATAAGAAACTGATGATGGGAAACATGAGAAACAGGGATGGCAAGCCTGTGTTCTTTCCTGTCAAATTCCATCAGCAGAAAACTACTGAACAATAAAAGCAAATGAACGTTAAATCTGGTTCTCATCCTTATTTGTTTAAAGTCAATTAATCTAATATGTCTTTATGTATTAGGGAGATTGAGGGAGGGATAGAAAATGCCCTATATTCAGTGGGTTTAAATTCGACTTGCAGGTCCCTGCCCCTTCATCACTCACTTCACGAAATTGAAGTGATAGAGTAGTCAAACTCTGTCTTGCTTTCCTTACACTGTGTCTCTGGCATCTATAATCATTGTCTCTGAAATTACTAGAATAACACTACTTTCATAAGGATAAGTAGTAAACATTTTTTCAGATGAATGCTGTACTTACTTTGTATTTTTCATAAGGCCCAATGAATTAGAATTATTAATGCAATAAAACTTGTTTTTATAGCAGATTCAAGATGACCAAAGTGACAGTATATTTTAGATCATAAAATCCTAAAATATCAGAGTAGGAAGGAGCTAATTTAGAGATGAGCTGACCAAAGTTTAGAAAGAGAAAAGACTATAAATTCCTCATATCAGTTAGGGACATCTTTAGGCATCCGAGGTACCCTTCAAATTTTAAATTGAAAATTAGCCATGCCATTTTTCCTTGAAACATATTTCATCATATGCCTATTTAATTCTATTCTTGAAATCACAAAAAAGAGACTAAGAAACGATTCTACTCTGACAGGTGTGTATTTGTGTGCATGTGTGTGTCTGTGTGTGTGTGTATACACTTCTGAATAGTTTTGTATGAAAACACTTGCTTAATTTGCTTATCTTACCTCTGATGATAGCAGGCATGTGCATGAAGAAATTCTTCACTCTAAGTTTAGAATAAGGCCTCTTTCTTGGTTACTTAGATCTTAAACATGAAGATGACCTCGCTTTGACCCTAGTAGGTACTTACTTCTAAATGGTGTGATTTGTTTCATGCCCCATTGAGAACATGCTGACTGGATTTGAATACAGAACAGCTCCTGGGTTGCATATGGTCATATTCATGAAATGTGTTTTTCAACATGAACTGGAACTAGAACCCCCAAGGCAATAAAGACAATGAAAGACCCATGTTTTCTCATTAAAGAAAGTTACCTATCCCTTTCCAATCTAGAGAACACCCATAATTACATGCAAATGATGTGACTTTCAACTGTTGGGATAATCTATTGCTATAATTAAGTGCCATGCAACAATATTTTAAACAACTCACACAGATCACAGTGAATCATGTGTACTCTGCAGTAGATCATTATCACAACAGAACTCCTAGATCACAGGCAGCAATAGTCTAAGCTTTGAAGGCAGAGTGATAAAACATAACAATTTACAGAACCATGAGAAATAAATCAGTGCTTGTTTTTGTTCTGGTTTAAAAAAATAATAATTATAGGAAAACTCAGCTTTTATTCTCAAATGTCTGAGTCTGGAGGTAACAATATTTAATATGGTTGTCAGAGTCTGGCACTTATCCAATAAAACTTGCACTTATAATTCCTACAGTTAAATTAGCTAACAAGAATTATGTTAACAAAAAGCGGCTTATGCCTTTATGTTGAGAAAGGATTTTCTCATTTGTAGTTAACAGAGGTTAAGGAAAAAAAAAAAGAAGGAAAAATTAATCCAATTACCATGTTCTTCTGTCATTCCAAGGAAAAAGAGTATGTTTCTTCACAATCAACATTCAGCACATTTCCCTAATTAATGCAATTTGATAACATGAAACAAATTCATGATGTCATTAACTGAGTTCTGCCTAATGAAGTTGGGTTATATGAAACATTAACTGCAGAGCAAAATCCATTTCTGTGACCAGGGAAACACACATTTATCATTTCAGTACATTTACTTTGGAAGTACCAATCATGAAGGCTTATCACTACAATCACCATGTCTTGATAAATCAACATAAATTAACATTTTGATCAATGCCATCATTAAACCCAGGCTGTGAAAGAAGGAATCTACTCTTTGCTGAAGTGACAAATTAACTCTGCCCCCTGACAGAATAAGAGGCTCCCTGGTGGACACTGCTGTTTTTTCATTCGAAGCTGTATTTCTCTTACCAAGTTTGATAATAACCGTCAATACGGTCAAATCATGAAAAGGAAGTTTACTTTCACAGACATACTGAATAGTGGTTTTAGCAGAAGACAAAAGATCTGAAGTTTGCTAAAAATTTATGTAAAACCTACAAATACCTTTTTTTATTCACATACAAAAATATACATATTTAGATATGTAAGACTATATAGGCACTGGGATTATAAAAGTAGAACTTAAATATTTAAAAGTTTTTTCTCTGAAGAAAAAACAAACATTACTGCAAATTTACTTTATTCCATGTCAGGTAGTTATAAACCAAGTAAAATCAAATATTTATTTCCTTTCCTTTAATTCTCCTTCTATTGTTCCTGTATGCATGATCTTTCTAGCTAGTTGTTATCATTCTTTTATTATCATTAGCAAAATTAAAACTTTGTTAAGGTTTCCTGCAGTAATTGTCCTCTTTCTCTGATATAATCGTATTCTGATACTACATCACATTTATTAGTCATTGCCTCCTTGGCTTCCTGGTGGCTCTTGACAGTTTACTAATTTAATTGATCTTGGCAGTTTTAAAGAGAACTGGTCAGTTATTTTGTAGAATGCTGGGACTTGGAATTTTTCATCTGACTGGAATTTATCTGATGTTTCCCCATTATTAGGTCACAGTTATGGGTTTTGGGTAGAAAGATCCAGAGATAAAGTAACATTTTCATCATGCCTTATCAAAGCATTGATTCACTAAAACTCTCAGTTAAAATGCTCACTATTAAATTGGCCAATGAGAATCATGTTAATATGAAATAGCTCATACTTTCATGTTGGAGAATGGTCAACATGATCCATCACTATAAATGTCATTTGTTGCTGTTGACATTAACCTTGACAGCTGGCTGGGACAATGTTGTCAGGTTTCTCCACTGGAAAGTCACATGCCTCCTCTCTCCTTTCCCTCCTGCACTCCACAGGAGGAGTGACTAAATGCACCCCTTCCTTGAGAAGCAGAGAGTTATGGTCCACTCTTTAGGGCAGAGTATCTTGATAAAATATTTTTAATTCTTTTGCACAGGAGACTTGTCTGTCCTCCCTCATTTATTTACGTATTCTATCATTTGCTTATTTCAGTATGAAGTCAAGAATATATTTGAGATAAAGCTCGTCATTACTTTGTTCTGTTGTTCAAATTGTCGCAGTTTCAACTCTAGCAAACTCTTTCAGTTAGTTCCAGTGTCCTTTTGTCCTTCCCCCATCCTCTGTGTATGTGTCTGTGTCCGTGTGATTTTGCGCTGACTGTCTGGGACTACAGGATGCTGTAGGCTCGCCTTGTGTAATTTCCTGCCTCAGTACTTCAATTAGGTTTGATGCAGTGGCTTATGCCTCTAATCCCAGAATTTTGGTAGGCCGAGATGGATCATTTGACTCCAGGAGTTCAAGACCAGCCTGGACAACATGTCAAAATTCAGTCTCTACAAAAAATACAAAAATTAGCCAGGTATAATGGCATGTGCCTGTCGTCCTGGTTACTCAGGAGGCTGAAGTGGAAGGTTTGCTTGAGCTGTGAGGTTGAGGCTATAGTGAGCCATGATCGTACCACTGCAATCCAGCCTGGGAAACAGAGCAAGACCCTGTATCAAACAGAAAAACAAAACCTTTCAATCAGCCATTTCTTCAATTAGAATGTCAACTGAGATTCTATCACTCACCAAAACATGCATTTGGAACTATGCATTTATAAGGGTCAAGGGAAAATTGACCTCATAATAATACTGCTTTTCCAGAGTGGCATTTGAAATATTGTTCCCTTCTTACTAAGGTAGTCATTTGCAATGGTGCCAATCCTGATATCCAACTTTATTTAAATGTGTATTTAAAAAGTATTAACTTCCATTTTTCCTTTGATCCCTGTTGTGGGAGAATGATTATTGATTCCTAACATCTATTCTCTACTTCTCCTTTTAGTTACACATATGACCACCTTTAGTATATTTTCCAGACTTTGCATATGAGCAAGAACACATGACTGATTTCTCACCAAGAAGATAAGAACAGAAATTTTCTGTTTATTCTTTCGAGGCAAGAGACTGGCTTCCACTTCCTATTCCTACTCCTTGGTGGCTGGAATGCAGAAGAGGTAGAAAGTGTCTAGGATCACAGACCATCTCCTCTTTGGCAGAGCAGCAAAGCAGAAGTGCCCTTCCATGTCCCATTCCACAAAGCTGCCACGTGTGCCGTGTGTGCTTGGGCTCAGAGTAGGCAACAGAAAAATAACTCTCTTTTATATGATTCAGCAGCTGGCCACGTTATCTTAAATAATTTTCCCCAAGTTCTTTGCACTTCAGTGCTACCTTAAAAGTAAATATCTAAAATGTACACAATGTTTTGTGGGCTGTCATTTTCATATTTAAGCCCACTGGCTCCGGCTTCTGACTTGCCCTGGATGTGCTTAGCCTTCTGAGTGGGTCCTAGTAGTTTCTCTTTCTTATATAAGTAATTACTTCAAGCCAGTCTGAGACCACATAATTGAGTTGACACTAAAGCAGTTCTCAAAGGTAATCTGCACATCGCAATCTTCAGGAGATTTAGTACAATGTTGTTTATGCCTGGATTCCACACTCAGAGTTTCTCATGTAATTCATCCTAGGGTGTAGCTTGGGCATCAATATTTTTTAATTTTCCCCCAAATAATTCTAATATGCAGCCAGTGTTGAAAACCGCTGTCCTAAATGCTGTGAACAAGACATATGAGTACAAAGTTAATCCCCATAATTAACCTATTTAGTCTTGCCTGTAGAATGGTATTTGAAGCAGTGGATCTAACACCAGCTCTCACAGGCTGATACAAACACCTTATTGGTGCCCCATACATCAACAGAACTCAGCTGCTTTGTGGTACAGGGTACACCAACCACTTAAGGCCTGGAACAACTCTCCTTTCCCTCTTTGGAAATGTGGGTCTCATCCATGCTTGCTTTTGACAAGCTATGGTTATAAAAATCAACTCCAACATCCTGCAGCATCCAAGAATAGCATCGCTGTTGCTCCTGCAGGGCACCTGCAGGCTGCCTAGCTAGAATTGAACTCTTGTCTCAGTTCTATGTGCACGCTAAGGCCGCTGACATCGGCTGCCTTTGGCTGAAGCATCTGTGCACTGCTCATTGATCCCCTTTCAGATTCAATAAATTTGTCTAAAAGAAGAATAATGAAGGAGAATATGCATCTTCAGATATCAAAATTGTTATGTAATGTAGTAATTAAAGGATATTGTTTATGTATAGGTACACCTAGCCGGGCCTGGTGGCTCACACCTGAAATCCCAGCACTTTGGAGGGCCTAGGCCGGCCGATTGCCTGAGCTCAGGAGTTTGCGACCAGCCTGGGCAACATGGTGAAATCCCGTCTCCACTAAAATACAAAAAATTACCCATGCGTGGTGGCGGGTGCCTGTAGTCCCAGCTACTAGGGAGGGTGAGACAGAAGAATTGCTTGAACCCATGAGGGGGAGGTTGCTGCAAGCCGAGATCACGCAACTCCAGCCTGGGTGAAAGAGTGAGAATCTGTCTCAAAAAAAAAAAAAAAAAAAAGTACACACACCACTGAGATAGACTAGAATGATCTAACAGCTCCTGTTATAAATAGGAGCTTCTAGGAGCACAAGTGATATGACCAATGAGTTAGAATAGATTGAATTACTTATGATCAATCAGTTGCCTGTTATATGAAAAATAATATAATTAGATGGTTACGTAGCATAACTCAGGAAATACATTCCTGATGAACACATCTGAATGACAAATGAAAAAAACTTTAAAATTGAGACAATGTAGAATAATTTATGCATAAACTCAGAATATGGAAGAATCTCTTGAACAAAATAGTAAAAGCACAAATACTGATAAAAACATGGAGATATTACATGCACTAAAACTTAAAATATTTTGACAAAACACACAAAAAACAAATCAGGAGATATCTGAAATACATAAGCCAACAAAAATTAGCAGAATAAACCATTAAGAAATTAGCAGACAAATAAATTCGATCTAACTATCGCAATCCTATGCTTTGTTTTATGTTAAACAAAGATTGAAAGATTGGTCTAAGGTGTTGTCATTTAATCTGCATCTCAAAAGAATATAGAATAATAATAAATATATTTTTTAAAGTATGTATATGGTAAAATAATAAAGCCAAGACAGGAAAGGATATACATCCCTCTGAGGGAGGGAACCTTGTAATGGAATTAAGGACTTCAACAATACGTCTGAAGTTTAAAACATTATTTGAAACAAATAAAAAGGTAGTCAATTCTGTGTGAATAAATGATTTAATACTTCATAATTTTCTTGGAATATTTGAAATTATGAATAATTTGAAAATGACTTTCAAAAAAGAGGTAAAGCTGCATCAAGAAGTAAGGTGGCTATGCCAGAGCTCTCAGATTATGCATAATTTTATTTAATTTTTTCCATTGAACTCCAATGTTTTCCATTTTGTAATAAAAATGGCAACTGTTTTAATAAGGAAAACTATTTTTGAAAGTGAAAGTCTTTTTGATTTTTTCCAACTTTCTTAATAAATTGACAAAAATAAAATCAACCTCTCTCTCTCCTTTCTCTCCATCTATCTCTGTGTAATTTATCTATCTTTTCTCTATATGCTCTATTTAATTTATGTATCTACCTATCATCTATCAACTATATCCATCATCTCTAAAACCAAATGCACTGGAAAGCTTATAATTTAAAGCAAATATATATCTCCTAGGCATTATTTGTTTCTATCAAAGCAAACTGAGTTTTCATTTTTCTATTTTCAATGTTACCATAGTTAATTCTGACTTTCAGTGCTCTGTAGAGAAAATTGTCTTTTGTATTTGACATAAATATTAAGTAATCATGTATTAAGAAAGCCATTTACAGCCAGGTGCGATGGCTCACGCTTGTAAACCCAGCACTTTGGGAGGCCAAGGCAGGAAGATCACGAGGTCAGGAGTCCAAGACCAGCCGGCCTGGACAACATGGTGAAACCCCGTCTCCACTAAAAGTACGAAAATTAGCCAGACGTGGTGGCACGCTCCTGTAATCGCACCTACTCTGGAGGCTGAGGCAGGAGAATCACTTGAACCCAGGTGGAGGAGGTTGCAGTGAGCCAAGATCACACCACTGCACTCCAGCCTGGGGACAGAGCAAGACTCCGTCTCAAAAAACAAACAAACAAAAAAGAAAGCTGTTTACTTCCAAACAAATCAGTGTTAGGCCTTGGAATTGCTGGGTCAAATGGTATTCCTAATTCTAGATCCTTGAGGAATCACCAGACTGTCTTCCACAAGACTTAAAACCAACCCAAATGCCCATCAATGATAGACTGGACAAAGAAAATGTGGCACATATACACCATGGAATACTATGCAGTCATAAAAAAGAATGAGTTCATTTCCTTTGCAGGGGTGTGGATGAAGCTGGAGACCATTACTCTCAGCAAACTAACACAGGAACAGAAAACCAAACACCGCGTGTTCTCACTCGTAAATGAAAGTTGAATAATGAGGAGGTATGGACACAGGGAGGGGAACATCACACACTGAGGAGTGATGGGGGATGGGGGATAGAGGAGGGATGGCATTAGGAGAAATACTTAGTGTAGATAATGGGTTGATGGGCACAGTAAAAAACCATGGCATGTGTATACCTATGTAACAAACTGCACGTTCTGTACATGTAGCCCAGAACTTAAGTATAATACAAAATAAAATATTCAAATTAAAGCACAAAAAGAAAAAAAATCAACTTGAATTTTATACTTGAGACTGAATAATTAATAAGAAAAGAGGTTTATTTGGCTCAAGGTTCTGCAGGCTGTCCAAGAAGCATGGCACAGGTGTGTTTCTGGGGAGGCCTCAGGAAGCTTAAACTCATGGTGGAAGGGGAAGGGAAAGCTTGCATGTCACACGGTGAGAACAGGAGCAAGGGTGCGGGAGGAGGTCCCCACGTTTTAAACAACCAGATCTCATGAGAACTCACTCACTACTCTAGGGACAAGACAAAGGGGATGGCGCTAAGGTATTCAGGAGAGATCTGCTGCCAGGACTCAGTCACTTCCCACCAATCTCCACGTTGGGGTTTACATTTCAAGAAGATATTCAAAGAGGCAAATAGCCGAACTGTCAGCCAGTGAGGCTGAAAGGATGGCACTGAACTATTCTGTCTTGGTAAGTGAAAGTTTTTTAAAAAAACATTCTCTAAATTTGAGGTACTGAGGTTTTTGATAATTTAGACACAAATATGAAGAAGTATTTATATTTTCCTAGCAATATGAATTCTTTTTTTCCCCACTTTTCTTTCAGGAATTATAAGAATATAAACCAATCCATAGTGTGGTTTGCATGGAAATATACAAATTAGAATATTCTCAGCTAAATGAAGGAAAATACTCTCGAAATTAAATGCAGCACATTGGTTAAGCCTCCAGTTTTGTAGAGCAGTAGTCTATGACAGATGCATCTCACCTGTTTGGTCCATTCTGGGCAACTCACTTGGCATGAGAAAAACTTAGGCTCCTGATGAGTATCTGTGAAGCATAACCATACCTGGTTCATTCACAGAGGGTGGTCAACTTTAGATTTATTGTTTAAAAAAAAAAAAACATTGATAGATGATATGAAAATGCCTTTCTTTCCCCCGAAATGGACCAATATACAATTGATTATACAGTTATCCTCTATGTAATTGCATAAGAATCACAACCCTTTATCATAGAGCTTAGATGTTAATTTATATTTTCTTCTCATTAGGAATCTGTTGAAATTCTTAGCCTTGTTCAGCCATGAAATGATTCCTGGCATTGTAAATTCCACATTTTTTCTTCATATCTGGGTAAGTTCAGTTGATTGTTTTCTAAATGTTTCCATTCTGTTCTATACTCTCTGTTTCAGGTTGGCCACTTAATTTATCAATTTTTAAAATTATATTTTCATTCCATTTGCATTGGTTTTATATTTTCTGTTAATAAAGAACTTTGAAAAAATTTAAAGGCTGCCAAGGGCATTCATTAATTGGTTTGCCAGTTAGGGTTTGGTTCCTTCAATTTAGTCAGCAAATCATGTCTGCTATTTGCTGTTCACATGAGTTTATGTGTTCCTGAAGCATTGCTATGGTTTCAGTGTTTATTATTTTAGTCTGTTTTTGTCCTTGTTTTACATTAAGCATGTACTAAAGAATCAAGATACTTTAATTGTACCATTTTTTCCCTTGAATATGATAAGTATTTTTCTAGCTGTTAGTCCTAGGTAAAACTTCCATTGATAAAAATCTTGGGTAAAATAGCTCAATCCTTTAGACTCTAGCCATTGATTTTAATTGTCTAATTATGCCATACACAAAAATATGTAGATTATGCCAGATCATAAATTAAAATGCATGTCATAGTTTTATTAAGGGAGTTAAAGGTTAATTGCAAGAATATGCTAAAATAAACTCTTTAAAATTATATTGATTATTTGATGTTATATTAATATATATTAGAATCATTAACATTATATTACAATAATAACATATTTTAATTCCAAAAAAGAAGACAATTACTACATAATTTTTAGAAGTGTGAATTATATTACCTGACCTTTGAAACACTGTGGTTCATTTTTTTCAGTGTATACATCAGTATCTCAAGGGTTCAGGGTATGCATATGTGAATCTGTGTCCAATGTATGTGTGTATGCATATATATCTATGCATGTATAGCCATTTGAAAACAAAACATTTCAATATTAAATTTTATAATGCCAATCTCCTAAACAGAAAAGCATTATTTTAAAAAAAACCAAAATGCTTTCTTAACGAATCTGAAAGAGTCAAAACTCAATTCTGAAAATCAATTTATAATTTAAACATTAAAAAATCACATAATAGAAACACATCTATTTAAAAAATTTTCTAAATTAAATAATACATGTAAAACACTAGGGTTTTATTGCTATTATAAATGCAACTGTGTTCTTAATTTCATTTTGGTTGTTCAGCACTAGTATATAGAAATACAATTGATCTTTGTATATTGAGCTTGTAGCCTAAAATCTTGCTAGACTTGTATATTACCTCTTATATTTGTGTATGTATGTTTTTATTCCTTTGTATACAAATTAATGTGATTTAGACTTGACATAATTTTATTTCTTCCATTCCAATCGGCATGTCCAAGTTTTTAATGTCTAAGTATGTTTGCTAGAACCTTTAGGAAAGATGAATAGAAATTGTGGGAGCAGATATCTTTGTCTTGTTTTTAATCTTAATCAAGTTTAAGATTTTTAGACTCTCACCATTTAATATTATGTCAGATGTGGATTTTTCAAAGATGTCCTTTATTGAGTTAAGGAAGTTCTCTTCTTCATAGAATTCTCGATTTTTATTATAGAAGGGTATTGGATTTTATAAAATGCTCATTCTATGTATAGTAAGATGATCATGTAATTTTGAATCATTATGATATTAATAAGGTTTATTACATTTATTGATTTTTCATTCTGTTGATCAAATTTATATTCCCGGAATATATTTCACTTGATCTTAGTCCATATGGTTCTACATTCAGTTTCCTAGCATTTTCTGTGTATGTGCATCCGTGTGTGTTTTGCATCTATGTCATAAGGGATATTGGTGTCATTTTTTTGTGTGTAACTTTTTTCGTCTGATTTTGGTTTCAGGGTAATATTAGCCTGACAAAATTAATTGAAAGTGTGTTCTTTTATATTTTCAAAAGAGATTGTGAAGTTCTAGTGTTAATTCTTTAGACGTCTGGTACAATTCATCAGTGAAGTCGTCTGGTCCTAGGTTTTATTTTGTGGTAGATTTTTTTTTTAATTTTATTTTAAGGTCTGGGATAAGTTGCAGGATATGCAGATTTGTTACACAAATAAATGTGGGCCATTACGATTTACTACACCTATTAATCAATCACCTAGCTATTAAGCCCACCATGCATAGCCATTTTTCCTCATGTTCTCCCTTCCTCCCTTCCACACAACAGGCCCCAGTGTGTGTTGGTCTCCTCCCTGTGTCCATGTGTTCTTATTGTTCAGTTCTCACTTGTAACTGAGAGCATGTGGTATTTGGTTTTCTGCCTGTGCATTAGTTTGCTGAGGATAATGACTTCCAGCTCTGTCTATGTCCCTGCAAAAGACATGATCTCATTCCTTTTTATGGCTGCATAGAATTTTTTAGTGTATATGTATCACATTTTCTTTATTCAGTTTATCATTGATAGGTATTTGGGTTGATTTCATGCCTTTGCTCTTGTGAATAGTGATGCAGTTAACATATATGTGCATGTATCTTTGTAATAGAATGATTTGTATACTCTTGGCTATATATAAGCAATAAGACTGCTGGGTCAAATGGTATTTCTGGTTCTAGATCTTTGGGGAATTGCCACATTGTCTTCCACAATGGTTGAACTAATTTCCATTTCCACTAACAGTGTAAAAGTGTTCCTATTTCTCCACAACCTCACCAGCATCTGTTGTTTCTGGACTTTTTAAGAATCACCATTCTGACTGGCATGAGATCGTATCTAATTTTGGTTTTGATTTGCATTTCTCTAATGATCAGTGATGTTGAGCTTATTTTCATATGTTTGTTGCCTGCACAAATGTCTTTTTGAGAAGTGTCTGTGGATGTCCTTTGCCCACTTCTTAATGGGGTTGTTTATTTTTTTTCTTGTAAATTTGTTTATGTTCCTTGTAGACTCTGCATTTTAGACCTTTGTTGGATGGAAGAATTGAAAAAATTTTCTCTCATTCTGTATGTCTGTTAGCTCTGTTGATAATTTCTTTTGCTGTGCAGAAGCTCTTTAGATCCCATTTGTCAATTTTTGCTTTTGTTGTAATTGCTTTCAGCAATTTCATAAAATCTTTGCCCATGCCTGTGTCCTGAATGGTATTGCCTAGATTTTCTTTTAAGTTTTTGTGGTTTTGGGTTTTACATTTAAGTCTTTAATCCATCTTGAATTAATTTTTGCATAAGTTGTAAGAAAGGGGTCCAGTTTCAATTTTCTGCACATGGGCTAACCAGTTCTCTTAGCACCATTTACTAAATAGAGAATCCCTTCCCTATTGTTTGTTTTTGTCAGGTTTATAAAAAATCAGATGATTGTAGACATGTAGTTTTGTTTTTGAGTTCTCTATTCTGTTCCATTGATCTATGTGCCTTTTCTTGTAGTAGTGCCATGCTGTTTTGGTTACTGTAACCTTGCAGAATAGTCTGAAGTATGGTAGCATGATGCCTCCAGCTTTGCTCTTTTTCCTTAGGATTGTCTTGGCTATATGAGCTCTTTTTTGGTTCCACATGAATTTTAAAATAGTTTCTTCTAATTCTGTGAAGGATGTCAATGGCAGTTTAACAGAAATAACATTGAATCCATAAATTATTTTAGGCACTATGGCCATTTTTATGATATTGGTTCTTCCTATACATGAGCATCAAATGTTTTTCCATTTGTTTATGTCCTCTCTAATTTCCTTGGGCAGTGGTTTGCAGTTCCCCTTGAAGAGGTCCTTCACTTCCCTTGTTAGCTGTATTCCTAGGTATTTTATTCTCTTTATAGGAACTATGAATGTGAGTTCATTCATGATTTGGCTCTCAGCTTGCCTAATGTTGGTGTATACAAATGCTAGCAATTTTTGCACATAGATTTTGTATCCTGAGACTTTGCAGAAGTTGCTCATCAGCTTAAGAAGCTTTTGAGCTGAGATGATGGAATTAGAAAGTGTCCTGTCCTGAAAGAAATATTAAGAAAAAGCTTTAAACAGATGGACACTAGAAATAAAAAAGTTCCAGTCCACACAATACAATAAATAACTTTGGTAAAAGTAACTACAAAAATAAACGCAAAATACAGTACACCTGTTTATTTTTGTAACTTTTTCTTCCACATATGACATACAATGAGTAAATATGTAATGGGTATACAAATAGTAGCACATATGAGGGGAAAATAGAAATATACAAAAGCACATTTTTATATAATGTTAAATCATCTTGCATTTAATCTAAACTAGATTGTTATAAATTCAGATGTAAATTTTAACTTCCAGCTCAATTACTAAGAAAATCAACAAAAATAAAATAAAAAAAAATAAAACAAAATAATTGACAGTATAATTTAAGTAGCACAGTAGAAAATATTTATTTAACAAAAATGAATATATAGAAAACAAAATGACAGGCATTAGTCTTACCTTATTAATAACTACATCCAAAGTAAATAGATTAAACACTGAAAAGACAGAGGTTGACAGAATGAGAAGGTTGAGGTTGACAGGTTAGGATCATGTCAAGTTGGTTCACAGTTCCTACCATTAAATTAGTCATGATCAGTATTGTGTGTCTTTCAAGGAATTTGTCTATTTCACCTAGGTTATTTACTTTTGTACACTTGTTCATACTATTCCATTATAATTATTTTTTATTTTTATAAGATTAGTATAGTAATATAAACTCCTTAATTTTTTATGTTAATAATTTGACCAGTTTTTTGGTCATCTTAGCTAAAGGTTTATATATTTTGTTGAAATTCGTCAAAGTTGGTTTAATCAACTTTTGTTTATTTTCTCTGTGTTTGTATATTCTCTTTTATTTACTTCCACTGTAATCTTTATTACTTCATTTTCTTCTGTTTGCTTTGCAATGATCTGGTCTTCTTTCAAGTCTTTTAAGGTTCAGTGTTTATTTAGTTTAAGATATTTATTTGTCTTCATTTCAGAAATTTAGAGCTACAAAAGTAACATCAAAATTGTTTTGAGCTGAATTCCATAAGTTTCAGTATGTGATGCTTTTCTTTAATTCATCCCAAGTATTTTCCAATTGTTCTTGTGAATTTTTTTCTGCATTTGATACTTTCATTGTATTATAACCAAAGAACATGCCTTCCTTTGTACTGTTTGAATCTTTTAAAAATTTCTTAAAATTTGGTTTTAGGCCTAATACATAGTCTGTTCTGGATAATATTTCATATTCAGTTGAGATGAATATGTATCCTGATGTTGGTGTATGAAGTGTTCTGTTTATGTCTATTTGATCCTGTTGGGTTATAGTGTTAATCAGGTGCTCTATTTCCTCATCCATCTTCTATCTAGTTGGTAGATCCATTCCTGAAAATTGGTTATTTTTTCTTTAGTTATCACTGTCAAATTTTCTACTTTTTAAATTTCAGTCATTTTTTGCTTCATGCATACATTGATTCTGTTACTAAATGTATATATTTTAATAAATGTTATATCTTCATGACTTAACAAACCTTTTATCATTATAAAATATCGTTTTTATGTAGTAATTGTTTTTGGCCCTAATGTCTCTTTTACTTGATATTAAGATAGCTACTATTGGTTATAGTTTTTGTGATATCCTTTTTAAATCTATTCTTTTACTTTCCATTTGTGTGTTTAAATATAATGCTTGTCTTTTGTATGCAGTATAACATTAGATCATTTTTTAAAATTCATTCTGTCAACCTCTACCTTTTCAGTGTTTGTAATCTATTTACTTTGGATGTAGTTATTAATAAGATAAGATAATGCCTGCCACTTTTTCTTTTCTATATATTGTATGTCCTTTTCATTATTTTATTCCTCATTTACTGCATTCTTTTATGTCAAATAAATATTTTGTACTGTACTACTTAAATTATACTGTCACTTATTTTATTTTATTTTTGTTGTTTTCTTAATAGTTGCCCTGGAAATTAAAATATACATCTGAATTTATAACAACCTAGTTTAGATTAAATCCAAGGTGATTTAATATTATATAAAAATGTTCTTTTGTATATTTCCATTTTTCCCTCCTTTGTGCTACTACTTTTATACTCATTACATACTTACTCATTGTATGTCATATGTGGAAGAAAAACTTACAAAAATAAAAACAGGTGTACTGTATTTTCTGTTTACCTTTGTAGTTACTTTTACCAAAGCTCTTTATTGTATTGCGTGGACCTGAATTTTTTTTTTCTAGTGTCCACCAGTTTACAGGATTTTCTTAATATTTTTTTCAGGACAGCTATGCTGGGCATAAATTTTCCCAGTTTATGTTTATGTGGGAATGTTTTAATTTCTTTCATTTTGAAGTATAATTTTACTCTATATAGAAATCTTGGTTGACTGTTTTATTCTTTCAGCGTTTTGCTTATATCATGCCATTGTCTCCTGGTCTTTAGGGCTTCTGATAAAATCAGCTGTTAATCTTATTGAGGATGTCTTGAAGTGATGAGTTGCTTCAATATTCTCTCTTTGACTTTGCATTTTGAAAGTTTGACTATGATGTGTTTCTTTGTAGAGGGCTTTGAATTTTTCATACCGGAGTTTATTGCATTTTGTGAATGTTTATGTTCATGTCCTTCATCACATAGGTGATGTTTTTGCTTATTATTTCTTTCATGCTTTTTCTGTCCCCTTTTCTTTCACGTCTCCTTAGGAGAATCTCATCATATGCATGTTGGAATGCCTGCAGTGTCCCAGAGATCTGTCTCTTAGGCTTTGCCCTTTCCCTTTAAAAATTATTTTTCTGTTTTTTTTTTTTTTCCCAAAATACATAGTTTTAATTAACCCATTTTCAAATTCACTGATTCTTTCTACACAGTCTTACATCTTTTACTGAACTACTCTAGTAAATTTTTATTTCAGTTATAATTTTCATCTCTAGAATGGCTTTTTTTTTGTAATTTCTATTTTTTATTGATATTCTTGATTTGGTTAGACATTACTCTCATACATTCCTTGGCTGATTTTTTGCTGTTGTTTCGTTACTTTCTTGAACTAATTCCTTAATATCTGTATTATTTGTGGTAATTGAGCTTTCTACTCAGTTAGCTTGTTGATCTACTATTTCTTAGAAGGCTACAAACAGGAATCTCCCAGTGCTTGCTCATCATCAGTTTTGAGTGCATTTTGGGACACACCACAACACTTAGGCAGGCAGTGTTTATGACTCTGCTTTAACCCCCACCTCTTATATGAACACGGTCTCAAGGTCTAGCAAAGGTAAGAGGCCTACTTAGAGTATTTCTTGGATATACACAGAGACCTTCCCACATGTGTAAGCTTCTCAATTTATGTCAGAGATATGCCAGATATTTTTATTTACCTATTTATTTATTTTATTATTATTTTTTTAAATGATGTCTCACTCTTCCACCCACGCTGGAATGCCATGCTGTGATCTCAGCTCACTGCAACCTCTGTCTATTAGGTTCAAGTGATTATCCTGCCTCAGCCTCCCGAGTAGCTGGGATTACAGGCATGTGCCACCATGCCCAACTAATTTTTGTATTTTTAGTAAAGATGGGGTTTCTCCAATTTGGCCAGGCTGTTTGAACTCCTGACCTCAAGTAATCTGCCCGCCTAGGCTTTCCAAAATGTTGGGATTACAGGCATGAGCCACCGTGCCTGCTAGATCAGAGAGTTTTAAAGCTCACCATGGACATCTCATCTCACAGCTTTTTATTTCATGTTTTTGTTCATTTTTTTGTTTGCCTCACACATTGTTATCATTTCTGGCACGTGGGATAGTAAACCATCACCACTGATTGTTTCCGGCAAGTGTTCTTGAGGCAAAAGCTACACTAGGTAGAATCAGATCATGTCAAATGAATAAAGTCCCTGCAGATGAGGATTTTTTAGGGTGCTACCAGTGAGACAAATCATGACAATTTTCCGGAAGCAAGCTTTAGAAGGTTTCCACACCTGGCCCCCCAACCCCAGTACAAAGCTATAGATTTCTGGTTTTTATTATTATGTTGGGGCTATTGCCTTGAAACCTGTCACAATCCTGGAGAGATAAAAGAAAATAGGACATGTTAAAACACAAGAAAACTCACAGTTCTTATTAACATGTGGACAGTTTTCTTAAATAAATGTGCTCTGAACTCTTTCAGAATGTTGGTTGATTTTTGTAGTTCTAGAAATGTCAATTTCCCACCACTTTTGCTAGTGTGCTCTTTGCTTTGATACAGGAGACAGATGTCCCCATGTTTGTTTTATTTTGAGGATTTTAGAAAATATAATGTTAAATATTTACACATATATTTTGTTTCACTAAGACCTGCTAAAAATGATATATTGTTAGAAATTTAAAACATGGCAATAGAAACATCAGAGTTAAAACGATGTTAAGTTTGATTTTAAGTTTTCTGCTTCTTCTGAAATTCAGCATCACCATTCTAGCTCAGCCTCTGGGTTATTTAAATTTTCTTGACTCCTGCCTTCCATTTTCACACCATCTGAAACACTTTGGTGTGACTAATCTTCCTAAGACAGATCATTCCATTTTCTTACTTTTAGAAATCTCTACTGGCTACTGAAGTAAATCTTCTTGAGTTATGATCAAAGGCGGTCCATAATATGGGTTATACCTTTCTCCCGGAGAGCGGTCCCTGGCACTGCCCTCCTGAGACCTCATGACTGTACTGCTCAAAGTGGACTCTCAAGACTGTTTCTGATCCAGGTTCTGTATATTATAGAGACCAGAGTGAGGACAGACATTTGGAATGACTATTTAAACAATTTCATGGCGTGTGAAATTATTGTATCATTTATATTCTATAAATATGGAATTATTTCTTTAAGCAAGCTATAAACTGATTCAGAAGTCAACAAATTCCACTGGTGGCAAGAGCTGAATACCAGTCATGTTCAAATGTATCCTTTTAAAATATGAAGTACTTTAAGGTGAATTTGTCATCTAAATGTATAAAAAATCTAACGATATGTAACTATTAATTTGCTTTATAGCTTGTTGTTTTTATAATCTTTTTAAATTTTACATAGCTCAGTCTTATTTATAGTCAAGTATTATTATTCAATCACAGTAAATAAAATCATTTTTCTTTTCAATCCTAATTTAGAAATGGTGTAACAAGCTTCACTAGAATTTTTGTCAAGTAAGAATATATTTTTTTCCTAAATGAAGTAATAACTATAAATTGCATACTGGCCGGGCGCGATGGCTCACACCTGTAATCCCAGCACTTTGGGAGGCCGAGGCGGGTGGATCACGAGGTCAAGAGATCGAGACCATCCTGGTCAACATGGTGAAACTCCGTCTCTACTAAAAATACAAAAAATCAGCTGGGCATGGTGGCGCATGCCTGTAATAACAGCGACTCAGGAGGCTGAGGCAGGAGAATTGCCTGAACCCAGGAGGTGGAGGTTGCGGTGAGCTGAGATTGCGCCATTGCACTCCAGCCTGGGCAACAAGAGCGAACCTCCGTCTCAAAAAAAAAAAAAAAAATCGCGTACTAATAAGTGCTTCTGGAGAAATGTAAGTATTAGTTTTACTCAGATTTATAATCACAAATGTTCATTAGGTTAATTTTTGTGGTCATAATTGATGATAAGTGCTAAAGTTATTCTGTTATTTTGAATATATATTGGTTAGTGAAGCAATAAAACAATAAAAGCATAAGCTTCATTTAAACACATAAAAATAAGTTCAAAGTCAAAAATATTCACAGAAAACAAAATGTTTAATTAAAATACTGACATAAGCAATGATTCAATATTTTACATTGGTGCTTTCAGGGTTCTTCTAAAGTGGCACTTTAGGTTACTAAGAATGAAAAATCATGTCCAATTGCCTAACCATTAGTGAAGGTCTGCATCAAAGAGCTTTGCTTGTAAATGATGAATAAACTGCCTAAAAGTTAGTATTTTAAGAACTACTTCTCTTTAACATCACATAGCTCAAATTATTTAGGCACTAAATACTAATGGAAGAGTATGTCAAAATTACATGAGATTTTTTTTTTTAATTTTACCACCATAAATACCAAGATAAAAGATGTCTTTTCTGTTCTTAATGGGGTTTGAATATAATGAGAAAAGAAGAGTTCGGTTACAAGTATATCCTTGAAAATCGCATCCAACTCTGAACTGCATAAAACCATAAATAATTATGTTGTCATAATGGGCAGTTTGGAATTTTTCTAGAGGTGTGTTCTCATGATAATTATCCATATTAAGGAGCTTATGCTAGAATTTTTAACTGAATAAGAAAACATATTAATTTCATAAGTTTTTTCACAATTCACATGGTCTTCTAAAAGTTTCCCCACCATAATCCACATGCCTTATATAGGATAACTATTGTTTGTAATAACCTTTTTGTTATTATGTAATAAGAAAAAATAACTTCAAAGATTATTGAGGAGGAAACTTTTGCTAACAGCATTCAAATGATGAAATGACTTGCACTAGTTTTGCAAGATAAGAAGTCAGTCATTCTCAGCTTTTAAAAAAATATTCTTCTGTTTTTCTGATCAACTTTTAAAAGTCATAAATGAGACAACCAATCTTATTTATCTAACATTAATATCTCTTTTTTAATCTTGGTATTAGTATTTCTATGTAAGATGGCAATGAAATATGTTTTTCAGTGGTACATAAGGACAAAGGGCAAAATAAAATTCAGAAGTTAGAAATTATAGGGATTTTGTAGATTTTTAGAACAAGTTTTATTATTGATAACTGTTATGAAAAAAGTGAATGATATTTCTTGGTTTCCCCTCTGTTGCCAGACATTATTTATAACTTATTTACAGTATAAGGTTTCAAACCGATAAAACCCGTCTTCTTGTTTTAATTCCTTTCAGCACCAAGCATGCTACCTTAAATTTGAAAAGTATTATTAAGAAGTACGTAAGTTGTTTTGGACTAAAGCGGACATCAAGGCTGACATCTTATTCCTCGTCTCCAGTTCAACATTCCAGCCGGTATTGGTGCATCTTTTTTTTTATCTGCACTAATTTCAATAGGAAGCTTATGAAGAAAAATGCGATAAGAACAGATAGGCTTGGATACAGGCAGACAACATGATCTATTGAGGGGCTGTAAGTGGACTGGGACTCAGTGGCAACAAAAAAGAAAAGGAAGATAAACCAATAATTCCAAAAAGCTTTATAGATTTTCTTACTTGAAAAAGAGTACTGTGGAAAAGTAGTTTCATGCAGTTGTTCTGACATATTTTGTTTTCAAGATTCCTTTCTTTGTTTGGTATTAGACTGTCTAGTTAATTGGTTTGGAATACATTAATTCTGTTTTATTCTTGATGGTTTTCCATAAAAATTTTACCATATTTACTGGATTTCAAGATTGTTGTTGACTAATAATATCATCTTCTCAAGCAATACATAAAACCTAAAAAGATGTAACTATGATCCTCCACCTTACTGACGGCTAGTATTTTAGTATGTATTTCTTTTTATTGCACTCATGATGGTAGACTTTGTTAAAGGCAGTATGAGATTGAGATTGAGATTACACATTGATCGTCACTTTGTTCACTGTCACTGTCTCCAATTTGACCCTCTTTCTTTTATAAAAAAGTACATCATTTATTAGTCTTTTAACATTTTATTAAGAATCTTTTGGAACTGCCTTGTGGTTGTTTAAGGGTTTTTTTTTTCTTCTATGTTTGCTAACTCATGAGCAATAATTCAGCTAGACATATAGTTCCAAACAGAAGTCTTCCCTAGAATCCTTTAATTTGAAGAGTTACTGTTATTTCTAATAAGAAATCTGATGCCTGCCTAATTTTCCCTTCTTTGTAGGTAATCTGTTGGAGCAAGCCTTGGCCTTGGCAAGTAGAGCATATTCAAAGGGTTTTATGAAGGGACTGTCTATGCTGATATGGGTGAGGCTAAGGAAACAGACAAGAAATGCTGATGTCTTCCATGGTCCCCCACACACATAAAGGGGGATCCGGCGTTCCTTTAAGCCTGTACCTAAAAGTTGAGGGAGTCATGTTTCCAGAAACCAGGTGAGAATTGGAGCAATAGGGGAAGATGTCACCATAACCATACAGGGATGAAGCCCTGGGCAGAAGCGCACTGAAGCAGGGGATTCAGGAAACAAGTATCTCTGCTCTCTCCACTGTAGCTTTGAAATCCTCTGCCAGTTTCTCGCATGGGCTGAAAGTAGCTGGACACTGGGGAACAGGCAACCCCATGGGACACGGGCTGTAAACGTCAACATCCCAGATTATGGAGTGTGCAGCAGCAGCAGAGGAAGACGAAGAGCTCATCCAGGGTGGGGGGAGCCCGGAGCTTGTGCTTTTCCCTCTTCTCCTGTCAGCTTTTGTTTTTCTCTTTGACTTTGAGGTTTTATCTCATCTGATGGTTTTAGATACAGACTTATTTTCATTTCTCTCATCCATAAGCTGGTACCTTCTTTCCATCTGAGAATTTTCGTCTTGACTTCAGTCTGGCAAATAGCCAGTCCTTGAGTGCTCATCGTAGAATTCTTATTTTCCTGCTGTAGGTGGGCGAGCTGTCTACTTTTCTTAATTCTTAATCCCCATCCTCCCCCTCTGATCGTTAGTAGAGAGGTTGTTTTCAATGGAATTTCATTGTGGAAAATATTCTGTAAATATATATTGAGTTTGCTACTGCTAAAGCATTAAGGATTTTAGCCATTCTAGACTCATTTTGAGACTCAAAAAACAAAACAAAAACAGTGATTACGCTGTGCAAATCCTCTATGCCTCCCCTTTGTGTCCTAATAGAATTCTAAGATTTCTGATTTCTCGCCATGAGCTCTATTTCTAACTGTGGCTTTTGTTTGCTTACCATCTTCCTTGCCCTTCTCTTAGGTTAGTAAGAGCATTTTTTTTTTTCTGTTCCTAGCTTCATTGACAATGCAGCTCTTAGAGGTTTTAGGCTTTATAACATTCATGTGTTCCAATTCTGCTTCACAGAAACCTGAGCTGTCATTTCCTGTACCTGCTGAGGAATTAATGCTCTTTCTCCTAATTCCCATTTGTGGGTCCAAAGCCTCCTGCAGCAAGTCTTTATCCTTTTAGCTTTGAATACACACTTAAAAATACACTGGAATTTTTTTTCTTGTTTGGAACTCAGCTGTCTTATATTTTATCAAGCGTTTCTATGAGTTTGGATGAGAGTGCGACCCACCTGTGCCGGTTTGGTTGACTGCAGTCACCTATCTGATGTGTGAGAGAGAGTACCCTCCTAAGTCAGTGAACAGGAAACCTGAAACTCTTCTAAATAATTCTGTCTAACAGACTTTTGCTCTTTTAAGATGACCAGCAGAATATGACAGTTTGTGTTTTTAATGGGAAGAAGGGGAATTGAATAGTTCATCTCTTGAGGCCCTTCAGAAATGTTAGAAAATTGTTTTCTTCTTCACACCTGACTGAGCTACCATTAGCAGTGTGACTGATATCTCTGCTTTGTCTTAGGAGACCATGTACTTGTGAACAGTTCACTTTCATGTTGATAATTTCTTCCAGCAGAATTTGTTTCTTTTCATATGTGTAAGCCATAGGTGCTCAGTGATCTGTAAGTATCTGCCA
This sequence comes from Sapajus apella, assembly GCF_009761245.1. Taxonomy (NCBI): domain Eukaryota; kingdom Metazoa; phylum Chordata; class Mammalia; order Primates; family Cebidae; genus Sapajus; species Sapajus apella. Next base: position 4,154,027 of record NW_022437056.1, read on the forward strand.
AGCAGCAGTGGGTTTCTTCTTTCATCAAACAATATGGTTGTTTTTGTATAAGGTCCATTCATTACTGTCCAAGGAATTTAAAAATGTATTCTTTCCATTTCTTTAACAATAGATGTGCTATTCTTTTTTCTTTTTTTTTTTTTTTTTTTTGAGACAGATTTTATCTTTATAACACATGACAGTCTTTTTTATTTTTCAAGTGTAGGGCTGAGCTCCTTGTAATTATAATTGATAGACCAAATCTGCCAGCTAGGCATTATCTCAATATACAGTGGAAAAAATTAACACTCACACAGGCTGAGTAACTCACCCAGTTTTCTGGTGACAAATATGGTACTTGAATTCAGTTTTATATTATTTTATATCAAAAAATACATAACACTTTTGTGGCTTTCAACTTTCCAGATACATGAATTGCAAAAGAGATGTTGTTTATCACATTCTTGGCCAAAGAGTCATCTAATTTTCTTGCCTTTTGAATCAGTATATTTTCTACTTTTGAACAATTTTCTATATTTAGAATGTGTGTTCTTTCCACTTTCATTTTGTCCAGAATCCCTGCCCAGGATGTATTCAAGCCTGGAATGCAAACTATTATGATTCTTTGCAGCATTTTCACATCTGCACTTATGAGAAGCCACAACACTGAAAGGTAAATATGTAGGAATTCTACTGAAATAATTAATACATCTCATTGATCCTACTTGAAATCAGTGCAAAGTCTTTTTGTGTGTATCACGTGCCAGGAAATGTGGCAGGAGGTAGGAAGCTGGAGAAAACTAAGACTCAGGGCCTGGTCTTTGTAAGCTCAGAGTCAAGAATTAAAATAGGTATGCAATACATAGATTGAAACAAAATGTTATGATCACAGTAGAATCATGTACACAATGGAGACACAGCAAAGACGTAGACCAGAGAAAATAACGTAAGTTGATGAGGAGGTAGTCAGATTTTATAGTTAGCAAAAGGAATTTTTATTAATACCATTGCAATATTGTAGAAATGTCCCTACTTAAACCTGAAGACCTATGGAGCTATGTTGTTCCCTGAATATTATTAAAATGCATTAATCATTCAGTTATTCAAAAATATTATTGAAGGACTACTTTTTTTCAGGAACTGTGGGGTGCTAAATTTGGCAAAGAAGGCGAGTATCCTTACCACCAGGTAGTTTAGTTTAACTGGGAAGGTATCTGTTACTCAAATGAACTGAAATGTAGATAAACAAACAACTATAGAATCAATACTTCAGGAACTAGGTTTAAGGCATTTGGATGAATCATTCTGCATTCAAGAAGCAGTGACATGCCAACAAAGATGGCCCTGCTAATTCGGGATTTTATGCTTATTTCTGAGATGACAATAATTCTCCAAGTGGTGGTGAAAAGTTTTCCTAAGAATAGCCATTCTGAGGCAGCATTTGTCATAGGTTGCTGAATCATCAGTTCTGATTACAAAGGAAACAAGGCTAATCACAGATGGAGATTGAGAGAAAAGTGAATACGAAGTTAACCTGCTTTGTGATTAACAGAATCCAAACCAAAATGAAATGAAGCAAATGAAAACAATGGAAGACTAGGTCCAGACTACAACAATATTAATTTAGATATCTTGCTCCTTAATGACTTGTTTTCTTAATTTAGTAAAGATTCTGAGAATAAATACTAAATTCTCCTTGCTGTGAATGTTACTCAGAATCGTGTGTCTATGTGTGTGCGTATGTGTGTGTGTGTGCATGTGTGTTTGTGTGTGTGTGTACTGGAGGCACAGATATTAGGCAGAGAAAGATTATTGGAGAACATTATTTGGCCACATAATCAATTTCCAAATGCTTGATGTTGGTCAGTAAGGGCGGGAGAGACCTCGGCCAGGAAAGTAGTCAACGTTTCTGAAGAAATGGGGCTCCCAGCCAAACAGTTAGTCGAAGCTGTGGCTTATGAAATAGAAACAATGATGACAGATAAATTGGATGAGGAGGAAGCAATATGGAGGGGCAGAATGGTGGTTGGAAGAAGAAAAACTAATGTGTGGAAAGCGAGCATGAGTAGCATTGGGTGTAGGAGGAAGTTAATGCTTCTACCTGTTTCTCCAGAAGTAAGATGAGTCTGACTTTATTTTCTCTGCTTCACCTCCCATTTCTATATAACGTACTTACAATTGTAAATTGGGAACAGCTTTTATCCGCTCATATTGTTTTAAACGAATACTGGATACAATGCAAGTGTTTTAAATACATTGAGTCTGTGAAGAAAAAATGAATTTCAAGTTGTGTTTGAATATGCAAAAATATCGCTCATATATTTCTTTATAATTGAAGTGAGTTTAAACATTGTGTTATCATCTCTGCTTGGTTGTGGAAAACCATTTTTCTAATTAAGGTAAATTTGGTCATTTTTAGATTAGTTTACTTTCTAGATAAATATTTAGTTTGCTCGGGAATTGCTCTTTACACTTTACCTCTTTCCTCTGGTGTCAGGAAAATAATATCTTTTTTTTTTAAATTCACCTTCATAATTTTTGTTCAACCAGGGAAACCTATGTTATATACAAGAAAGTTTATTAATGCTGCATCATGTTAAAACAAGATAAATGGTCACTGTTTACATGTTATCATGGTTACATGAATAACAACAAACAGAAACAACACAAATCCCAATGCTTGTTTGAATAAGGTTTACTAAGAACCCCGAACTACCTGCAGAAAACGTTTTCCTATATAAATATTGTTTGTGTAACATATTGTGTGTGTGTAAACCTGTTTTAACCAAAGTGATGAACATTAAGACCACAACTATTTCTTGCATGTCACCTACAATAAAGATCATTCTATAATTTTATTCCACAGAAGAGGCTGAAATTGATGGGAATGTAATGAATTCTGAGATGCAAATGAAAATTGAGGTAATTTTGTTACTTTAATCACTCTATTGCCATATCTCTATACCCAAAGATTAAGGGCAAAATCTTCACCAGTGATTATAAGAAGTACAGCATTTTTAAAATAAGCAAAGCCCAGAATAACAGAATCCTGCCCAAAATTATAAAGAAAGCATCTTCATGCAATGCACAAAACTTCCATTTGTGGAGTTGAGCTGATGAGTTTGCATCACTATCACCCAAATCTACAAGCAAAGGAGGAGCTGGGCTTCAAACTTAGTTGGTTCTCATTAGAGAGGAAGGTAAGCTCAGCAACTTGGGAGTCAAATCATCATCAACAAGGTCCTTTACTGGCCAATTTAGACAAAAAGGTGTTCAACTGCTCCAGTGACATCATTTGAAAGGAGCTTATTTGATGTTGAGAAGTGTGCTATGGTGATTGGGAACCCAAGAGGCTGACAGGACTGGGAAATTATTATTTTTAGCAAATAATATCAAATTTCCTAAAGTCAACTACTAATGTTTTATTATTATTTTTATTGTAACTTTTAATATACAATGTTTAAAACATACACACAATTAGAGAAAATGGTAAAATTAAGCCTGGTTACTTTTTCTGGAATATCTTAAAGCAAATTTTAGACATCATAGCATTCCTCTCATAGATCATTCTGCAGTCAACATCTCTAATACAGACTTTGTTGGGGGCAACAGCTTTATTGAGATAGAGTTCACATTATGCTATAACTTACCCTTTGATGTGTGTAAATCAATGGTTTTTGGTATATTCTCAGAGTTATGCAACCAAAATCACACTCCATTTTACAATACTTCAATCAGTCCTTCCCCCCACAACAACACTTAGCTGTCACCCTTAATCCCCACTCTCCCCCTAGGTTCTAGGCAACCACTTATCTAGTTTCTGTCTTTATAGTGTTGCCTATTCTGTGCATTTCATGAAAATGGAATTATGTAATATGTGGCCTTTTATGTCTGGCTACTTTGACTAAGTTTTCAAGGTTTATCCATATTAAGCATGATTCAATACTTAATTTATTTTTGTGGGCAAACACTATTGAATTAGATGTGTGTACCATATTTTGTTTATCCACTCATCGGTTGACAGACATTTGGGTTGTTTTCACCTTTTAGCTAGTAGGAATAATTTGCTACTAATATCTGTGTATATATTTATGTGTGGACATATGTTTTTATTTCTCTTTGCAGTAGAATCCCTGGATCATATGGTAAGTCTGCACTGAAAGTTTTTTTGGGGACATCAAGACTGTTTTGCAACATGGCTGTACCATTTTACATGCCCACCTGCAGTGTATGAGAATTCTGACCTCCCCATCTTCATCAACATCTGTCCTTGTCTCACATTTTTATTCTAGCTATCCTTGTGGATGTGAAATGGCATCTTATTGTGGTTTTGACTCCATTCTGCAATGACTAATGATGCCGGGCATCGTTTCATGTGCTGACTGGCCATTTGCATATCTTCTTTGGAGAAATTTCTTTTCATATATTTTGATATGTTTAATTTGGTTAGGTTTTTTTTTTCTTTTTACTCTTAATTTGTGAATGTTACTTATATAAGATTTAAGAGTTCTACATTAGATATTTGATATGTAAACATATATATATCACATGTATCATATATATCACATATATATGATATATGTTTACATATCATATATCTAATGTAGAACTCTTATTAGATATATGATATGTAAACACTTTCTTCCCTTCTGTTTGTTATCTTTTTATTTTATTGATAGTGTCTTTTGAAGCATAAGTTTGTTTTATAAAGTTTATTTATTTTTTGCTTTGTTGTTTTTGCTTTTAACATCATATCTATGATCCATTGCCAAATCAAAAGTAATGTTATTTCCTCCTAAGAGTTTTAGACCATGTATTTAGACCTTTGATCCTGTTTGAGTTAATTTTTAGCATATGGGTTTCAACTTTATTTACAATATTGCACTCTCTTGATTACTTTTGCTTTGTAATCAGTGTTGTAATTAGAAAGTGTGGGTCCTATATCTCTGCTCTTTTTTAAAAAAGCTTTTGGTTATCTTGTGTCCTTGAGTTTACATATGAATTTTAGCTTTAGAATTGACTTGTCAGTTTTTACAAAGAAGCCAACTGGGATTTTAATGGGAATTTCCTTGAACCTGTAGGTCAATTTGAGGAGTTTTAAGTCTTATGATTTATAAACATGTGGTGTCTTTATTTATTTAGAGCTTTAATTTCTATCAACAATGTTTTGTAGATTTCAAAGTATAAGTTTTGCACTTTCTTGGTAAATTTATATCTAGGAAGTTTTTGATACTATTGCAAATGAATTTTTTTTCCAGAGGCTTCATTGTAGATGTACAGAAATGCAATTCATGTTTCCATATTGATCTATTCTTCAATCTTGCTGAACTGGCTTTTCATGTTTTAAGAATAAAATTAAAATAAGATACAATTTGTATATAAAATATTATTTATAATATGTATCCATGAGAATGGTTGAATAGGGAGAGTAAAGAACAATATCTGGAAAAGAGAAACCATCAAGAAAATGCAGAATATTCAGCAATGTCATAGTGAATATCAATATTACCAAGAAATGTGATAGGATTAGCATTACCGAGGAGCAGTGAGTTTTGTGCCCAAATCACCAGTGAATGATAGGGTTAAACTGAACTGTTTCTCAGTGTCCATTGGGTTGTTTCTGTTTTTTAGGTAGCATGAAAATCTGCTGAACTCTAGATAACAGCATCAAAGAGTAATAGGAATGGTTGTATTAGTGGCAGGAACTCCAAGCGAGGAGCAGATTTTTAGGGAGGAGAAAGGGAAATGGTTTGGGGGCCAGAATGCAGGTAAGATAAAATAATAATGGCACTAATATCTGTGGGCTACCAACAGTGTAAGAGTGAGAGCTTAAGGAAAATGACAAATGTAGGGAGGACCAGGTTTTAATGAAAGCGAGAAAGTGAAGGTGATTCCTCAAAGAAATTGAAGCTAGATTTTATTTTGCTGGTAGCTTTCAGAAGTATAGAGGAAGGGTTTGAAAACTGAGGAAAATATTCTAAACGTGATCAAAAAAGGAGAAACAGAATGTGGGGAAGCTAGGTCTGGTGATGGCTAATGTCTTGAGAGAAGAATGAAAATATTTTCTAATGTTTTAACTGCTCCTCTTACTTCTGCTACTTATACAGAGTATTAGCGTTTTCCCATTTATACATTTCCCCCAAATTATTTATTCATCATCATCATTATTGTTCTACTAGGTCAGTAACAGTTCATATTTACCATTAGTTTATGATTACTGTCTTTATTTAGCATCCCTGCTTAAAATTAAGCACTTCCTGTTAAATGTATACTCTAAAAGAGATATTTCAAACAAATGGAAAGTGGTCCATTTTGTCTAGTTTCTGAAAAAATTTAAGTGTGTTTTACTTTCACCTTAAAATTTAGAGTACCCAATCAAGGATTCGTTTAGAATCTTCAGAAGTAAAATAAATATGGAAATTTTGCACAATGTCAATAGAAATATAGGGCATAATATAGTGGGAATATTTATTAGATATATTTTGTAGTTCAAAGAGGTATTCTCACATAATCAAATGAAAGAAAAAGGTATTTTGACCCATACTGAGCTATGGACATGCATAGAGATTATGTTGTAATCAAGAGCTAAAATACACAGGTAGTCTCACATGAATTTTCCTGCAGGATGCAGACCTTTGCAACGTAGAACGTTTGCTGATGGGGACATGGAAAACCGTACCTGAATTTTTTTATTCCATATATCTTTACCTTCCTTTTCTAGGGTTGTTTGAATCACAATCTGTTAGTTGGTAGAAATAATTTCATCTGTGGTTTGGCAATCTTCCAAGATTTTCTAGATCTTTCTTCTGACAATTTCAGTATTCTCCTTATTCCTGTTCTACTAATGTTTATTTAGGGTACTGAAATCTCTTCCTTTGGCTCTCTAGGAAACTGGAATATCTTAGCCTATTGAAAATGTATACTTATTACAAGCATTCAGTTTTAGACTAGAGAACAGATTGAGTGATTTTATTCCTACCAGAAGATTTAGCCACTCCTTAAAAAATTTAATTCCAAGATTCCCTGAGACATTGATCAAAAATATAAACAAGTTAAACATGGACTGGGGCATAGCTGTAAAAGTTGGTAGTTGACATTGTATAAATCTGAGCCTTAGGGGACATTGGCACTGAAAGTCATTAGTAAAGAGGTGCCGTTAAAATATTTGGAAATAAAGAAAATACCTCAAAACAGAGTAAAGCTAGAAAAGGGGAAAGGAGTGAAGGTTGCCACCTGAGGCTCTTGAAAATAGGCATTAGAACATTAACTACAGAAAGATTTGGGGAAGGAACAGTCAATACATCAGGAGGAAAAATGGGCAGCCGAGGTCTCAAATAACCCAAGACAAAATAGTGTTCACAAGGGAGGCAGTGGGCAAGTGAGGCTTGGCCCATTGGAATCAGCACATGGGGTTTCTTTTGAGCTCGTCAAGGGCAGTTTTAGTGGTGATGGGAAAAAAAAGCCGATTGAAAAGGACAGCAGGGTGAACTAAAGGTGAAGTAATTAAGGCAAGGAATTGGGTAATTAGGTAAGGAATTCCAGCTTGAGACACTGGACATCTCCACATCTTGCAGGAAAATCCGTTTGAGATTATGTGCATATTGTAGCTCTCAATGACAGTTGAGTCTCTTTGCATGGTCCATAGTTCAGTGAGGATCAAAATACTATTTTTGCTTCATTGGATTGTATGAATCACCCACTTACTGTCTCCACCGAATGGAGGAGAGGGGTGGGTGTTTGGCTGGGCAGGTGTCCAGAGCTAAAGGCACAGTATTGGGTGCTTTGCTGTGGAGGGTGCCCGGGTGGAGGCTCACATACATGCAGTGACCCCGAAGGCAGAGTTTGTAAACCGGAATAAAGGGGACATATGCAAAGCAAAGACTTGTTTAAAAAGACAAAGCCGGTCAGGTGTGGTGGCTCTTGCCTGTGAGTCCTTGGAAGGCTTAGGTGGGAGGATTGCTTGAGCTCAGGAGTTCCAGGCAAGCCTGGGCAACATAGCAAGACCCTGTCTCTACAAATACATATATTTGAATATATAATTACATATATATGTATATATACATATTTATCCATATATACATATATATTGTATATAAATATATAAATATTTATATGTATATATAGGATCCAGGCATGGTAGTGTGTGCTTGTAGTGTCAGCTAATTGGGAGGCCAAGGTGGGAGGATCACTTGAGCTCAGAAGTTAGAGACTACAGTGATCATGCCACTGCATTCCAGCCTAGGTGACAGAGCAAGACCCTGTCTCAAAGAAAATAAAAAGGCAAAGCCAGTGGCCCATTACTTTCATTTAGTTAAAGCCAGAATAACTGGATTTTGTCAAAAATGGTCATAGACACACACAGTGTCTGTATAATAGACATAGAAAAAGTTCTTACATCTCTAGTATCTCAGGCCTCCTCAGTTCCCCGTATTTCAGATAACAGACTTTGATATCTGTTCCACCTGATGTTGGCGGAACAGCCAGTCGCTCAGAAGAGTAAAGACTCTTCTGAATAAGCACACAGCAACAGAAATAGCCCCAAAGGATAAGAACTGGGAGGAAACAGAAACAGGCTTGTTTAGTGATAACTGAAAACCAGACATCATGGGGCCACATGCTTCATCCTCATCTGGATGGACAATTTCAAACTGGCTTCATGTTATCTCACTCAGGAATAAGACTCTCTCCAACAGCCCCTCCAGGAAGACGCCAAATTCCCTATCCTGTGTTCTGAGGCCTCATGGGTGCGCGGGATGGTCAGACGGTTGAGAGCAAGGTGTACCCAGAGTCCATTCAGAACACACCACTCTGTGTGGGGTGTTGCTGCCTGCTGGTGGGTGAAGGACCCCCTGGGATGGCCACCGAAGATGATCTGTCCTTTAGCCGCTGGGAGTCCCCTGTGCTCATGCTGGAGCCTACCCACCTCCCCTGCACTTCAGCCCAATCCTCTGATCACCATTACCACTTCTGTGCACCTCCCTTGCTCTGCATGGTTGTTATTCCTTCCTTCTTCAATTTATGGAATTAATATAGTTTATGAGAACACAGAAGTTTTTTTCTCTGTAAATGTTCATTTGGATCTTCCTGTCTCTTACCTTTTCTGCAACATCTGCTTCTGAGAATAACTCACCTCTCTCTGGGGGTGAACAGCTGTTAGTTCATACAGGTAGCAAGAAATTGACACAATTTTGTAAGCATAAGAAGTAGTGATACTTTTTTTTTTTTTTTTTTTTTTTTTGAGATTAAGTCTCACTCTTATCTCTCAGGCTGGAGTGCAATGGCTCCATCTCCGCTCATGCAACCTCTGCCTCCCAGTTCAAGCGATTCTCCTGCCTCAGCCTCCCTAGGAGCTGAGATTACAGGTGCCTGCCACCACACCCCGCTAATTTTTGTATTTTTAGTAGAAATGGGGTTTCACCATGTTGACCAGCCTTGTCTCAAATTCCTGACCTCCGGTGATCTGCTCCCCTCTGCTTCCCAAAGCGCTAGGATTACAGGCATGAGCTACTGCACCTGGCCAGAGGTAGTGATATTTTAAAGTCAAGATGTAAAAACAGTATCTGGCCACAAAGCAAAGAGGAAATGCACCCGTAGACTCCTAGGCCCAAGGAATCATTTTGTCTCCAGCTTTCCGTGCATTCACTCATGCTCCACACATCTCCATTTTAACACAGGAATGCTTGTTGCAACTGGATTCACTCACAGGAGAGAGGCACAGGGCTTGCTGCTCTCAGCAGATTTTATTATTAGAAAGAAAACAAAGTCACTTTTCTATGTAGCCTCCAACTTGATATGTGGCCTGGGAAAGTAGTTTAATTTCAGTTTCTTTATTTTTTTTATGGGACTAAGCTTTCTCAATTCCCAAGGTTCTGGATAAATTAAAAAAAAAATCTTTATATCCTCCTCAAAATAGCTAAGGAAAATCCTACCAACAGTTACAAATTGATATGTTTTGTTCTGTTTTCATTTTTGATTTTCCCTGAAAAGAATCTTATCCCAAACGGAATCCTTCTGTGGAAAGTGAATTAGAAGGAGGAAATATGTGCCAGTTATTATGCAACAAAAATAATTGTATAAATAAGATAATTTCATATTGGAGGGCTCTTCTGATATTTACAGTAGCTTAGTGCTACCTCTACAAATACTTCACTTACACTCCTGGAGTGCTTAGCTTATGTGAAGTGTGTACTGAAATGTTTCATATGTATTACATAATAGATTTTTACAATATCCCTGTCATTTACATGCTAATGCTATCACTGTTTCACAGATGTGGAAATTTAGGCCCAGAGAGAATAAACAATTTCATATGAGTGTGAAATGACTTATAAATAATTAAATGAATAGTAAAATCCTATCAAAGAGAAAGATAGGAGAGTAAATCCTTTCTCAAAGGGCTGCAACTAAGAGACAGGGCATCCTATTCTAAGCTCAAGTCACCTGTGAATTAATGACAGGTAATTACCTAGACAGCATTGTTAGACTACATATGTCAGCTTTCTACTTAAAATCATGATATAATAAATATTTTGAAGCCGTTGCAAAGATCAAGTGAGATTTTGAAAAGAAACAATAAAGGTCTTCCTTACATCTAAAAATATTCTCTTACTGCAAATTATTACTGTCCTCAGTCTTTTATATTATCCACACAAATTGAAGCAACTGAATTTCATTTGATGTTGTACTAATGTTCACATCTGGAAGTAAAGTTATTCATTTCTTCTGATACTGCTATATCACTATATTATTTATTGTATAACACCAACTGCTTGTCACTGCGGATATAAAGTGTACAAAGTTTAGAGATTATATAGGAGAAAAACACACATTAAACTATTTGAAATGAGAGGAGTATTATAGGTCAGTTATTAAAATGTTCATTATATGGAGCCAGTGGGGGGAGGAGCTATGGAGTCTATAACTTGTTAAAGATAAAGTAGGCACCAGTATCGAAATCTACAGAAGATAAAGAAAACACGAAAGCCAACTACATAGGGAAGAAAATGGCAAGGGGGAGACATGCAACACTCTAATTACTAGTTTGATTTTTATTTGATTGTGACTAGATTTACTAGTAAATTAATAATAAATAAGCTTATGAAAACTTTTCATTGAAATTGGTATTTCAGACTTACATAGTTAACAGAAAGAGCAATCGGTGGCATGATTGGAGAATCAAACATTTAGATCCTTTTTATGCTAAGACAGTGGAGCACTTGTGAGCACAATTTATAAGGCACTCAACTTTCCTAGATGTTCTGTGACTATTTATGACTATTGACACATTTGAGATCACGGTTTTTTGTTTTGGTTTTTGTTTTTAGGACAGGGTCTTACTCTATCCCCCAGACTGGAGTGCAGTGGTGAGACCACAGCTTATGCGTCCTCTGCCTCCTGGGCTCAAGTGATCCTCCCACCTCAGCTCCCTAAACAGGCGCATGCTACCAAGCCCAGCTAATATTTATAGTTTTTGGTAGAGATGGGATTTTTGCCAAGTTTCCCAGGATGTCTGAAACTCCTGGGCTTAAGTGATTCATGAACCTTGGCCTCCCAAAAAGCTGGGATTACAACTGTGAGCCACAGCGCCAGGCAAGTTTGTTTAAAGATACATTTTACTCAATGGATTTTGCCTTTTACCCAAAAGATTCATCTTTTATCATTCCTAAGATGAAAGAGCTGTAAATGCATTAAAAAAATCAGAATTATTATCTTTTAAAAAGAGTTTTTCTTTTTCTTTCTTTTGCTAGTATTCATAGAATCCTCTAATTTCAAAGATTATTAAAAATAAGTCAAACAGATGAGAATAGGAGACATTCAAAATTATTAATATTCATAAACTGTATTTTATAGCTGTTATTACATAGCCATCAGAATGTAGTCATAATAGCTTCAATAGAAACATTTACTGAGTAGGAGACAGTTGGATAAATACACACTGAATCCCAGTTACATGGTGTAAAATCTGTGAGATTTTGTTCATATTAATGAATCTCTCTGTTCCGCATCACCTCAACATTGCTAAACAAAGCTGGTACAAATTTATCTATCTACCTATCTGCCTAGCTATCCTATTGACATACATTTCATATATAGAATTATATAGCCAAAAACACAGGTATAACTGACTGTAGATCCCATACCTATCCACATGTCAGAATCCCAGGGAAAGCCCATTCTAAATATAGTATCCTGAATATCTTGTATCTTACACTTTGATTCAATAGATACAGAGTTGGTCCTGAAAAATCTACATTCTTTAAAGTTCTTTAATTTCTTTTGATGGACAGCTAAGTAGGGAAACTAGTGGGTTAAACTACTGACACCCATTAAAAAAAAATAAAAATGTCCAGCTGGACATTTTTGTGAAATATCACTGGTTCTTCCTTTACCTGGGAGCAAACAAACACCTATGAGCTGAGGACTGTCTTCAGCAAGGTAAATTTGTGTTAGGTATGCTTTTGTCCTTCAAGGTGCTTATCATCTAACTGTAAAAACAAAATAAAAAATAATGCTTTCACGTGTTTTCTCCCACGGTCCTTCTCATCCCTTTCTGCATCATAAACATCCCTTCATGTCCCAAGGCAGAGCCTGAGTGTCACCTCCTAGAGGACACGCTCCATAGCATTTCAGTGGGGTAGGTCTCTCCTAACTTGAAACAAACAACAAAAGACTGGGAGCTCTCCAGGGCTGGGCATCATCAAGCGGTTGAATGCAATCCGTACTAGAAATCAACTCCAGCTGTCTCACCTGGAAGGGGGCTTAGTCGGAAGATGTATGTGGTTTACTTGATTACTGGGAAGCTGGAGGAGCAGACACCAGAAAGGCTAAGAAACGAAGGGTGCTCCGGCGAGAGCAGAAGCTGTCTGGCTGGAGTAGGGTCAGCCTCGAGGTTCCTCTGAGACCTGAGGCCACTGTCTCCTCTGAACACAGCAGCTCACCCCCAACCCTGGCAAATGAGTCTGAACAGCACGTAGAGACTCTATTCATGCTCTGAACATGAACAAAAGCTATTACCTTTTCAGAATCTTCAATGAGCAACCAGAGAAGCATTTCCATGTGTGATATATGATTCCTACAATACCCAGAGGAGCCAGAAGCATGGTTAACCTCTTTCATGCTAATGACGATCCAAGGTTCAGCAAATTGTTCTTCCTTTGTTCTAATATGCCTGAGATTACCAGACAGTCACAAAGGTTACTAGAGTGGTAAGTCTCTATTTTATAAAACGATCTCATAACTTTTTTTTAAGTTTACAAATTTATTTGATGTTAATATTTTTTAATGAAAAGAAACAACAGTATTAAGGAGTGTACATACAATGAAACTAGACAACTGCTAAGAGTCCCTAACACTTTCATGCACTCACAAAAGTATTTCATCTTTTTTTTTTTGAGAGAAGTTTTGCTCTTGTTGTCCAGGCTGGAGTGCAATGGCACAATCTACACTCACCACAACCTCCACTTCCTGGGTTTAGGCGATTCTCCTGCCTCAGCCTCATGAGTAGCTGGGATTATAGGCATGCTCCACCACGCCTGACTCATTTTGAAAACATAAAATTTTGTTTTGCTACTTCTGGAAAATGTGCAAAATTTCTTTTTAAAAATTATTTATTTATTTATTTATTTTTGAGGTGGAGTCTCGCTCTGTTTCCCAGGCTGGATGGAGTGCAGTGGTACAATCTTGGCTCACTGCAACCTCTGCCTCCTGGGTTCAGGTGATTCTCATCCCTCAGGCTCCCAAGTAGCTGGGACTACTTGCATGCACCACAATTCCGTGCTATTTTTTTTTTTTTCTTTTGAGATAGTCTTGTTCTGTCACCCCGGCTGGAGTGCAGTGGCATGATCTCAGCTCACGGCAAACTTTGCCTCCCAGGTTCAAGTGATTCTCCTGCCTGAGCCTCCGGAGTACTAGGACTACAGACACATGCCACCATGTCTGGCTAATTTTTGTATTTTTAGTAGAGATGGGGTTTCACTACGGTAGCCAGGCTGGTCTCGAACTCCTGACCTCAGGTGATCGGCCCGCCTCAGAGTATCACAGTGCTGGGATTACAGGCATGAGCCACCACTCCCAATCTCATTTCATAACTTTGCTCACCCTCTACTTTCTTCATCTGAGGCCTTATAGTCTTTTACATTTGCTCTCCTTTTCTAAGTACTTTAAGTACATAAGACCAAATATTTTTCTCCTGGCTCTACTGTTCTCTGTCCCTTAGGTTCTGAAATACAGTGTTCTCATTTGTGTATTTTTCTAAATATCCAATAACATTCCAGTGAGATTTTTCATTATACCCAAGTGCTATATCAGGAAAGCATTTTATACTCCCAGGAACTAACACCATTTAATTTTATGATAATTTTAATACTTTAGCATATTGAATTGTAATCAAAGAATCCACCTGTGTCTCTTCTTACCTGGAGAATATATTGCTTACTTTGCAGTTTTGTGTACAATTTTTCTTAAGAGGTAATTAGAACTTTGAAAGATGTTGTCTTCTGATTTAAGAGTGCTCGTGTATAAAAATATAATGAATAGGTTACTGATTTACCAAATTACTTCTGTTCTTCAATGGTTTTTGTTTTTGTTTTCTTGTCTGTATTGACTATCATAAACTTAGACTTCTAAACTCGAGCTGGCAAACCGTTTCTCTGCAGGGCCAGAGAGTGAGTATGTATTTTGTGGGCCATCCCATCTCCACTACAACTGTTCAACTCAGTCTGGATTGAAAAAGACCGTTGAAATCCACAGTGAGCTTCCAGTAGGGCTTTTTTTGTTTTTTGTCTTTTCTTTTTTCAAAACAAGGCAGTGAGACAGATACCAGCAGTTTGTGGATCCCTATTATATACAAATGCTTTTTCATATATTATTATTATTAATTATTAAGATGAAGTCTGGCTCTGTCACCCGGGCTGGAGTGCAGCACCACAATCTCGGCTCACTGAAACCTCCCTCTCCCAGGTTCAGACAATTCTCCTGCCTCAGCCTCCCAAGTAGCTGGGATTACAGGTGCATGCATCACCACATCTACTAATGTTTGTATTTTTAGTAGTGACAGGGTTTCACCATGTTGGCCAGACTTGTCCTGAACCCCTGATCTCCAGTGATTCGCCCGCCTCGGCCTCCCAGAGTGCTGGGATTACAGCAACAGACACCACGCCCGGCCGTGTTTATTATTACGGGTCTTTTGTTTTCGCTTTCTGACAATTAATTTTATGTTATTTGGTACTAAGCTATATAAAAATATAAAGCTTTTATTTAAATGTGGATTGTAGACTTTTTCACTAAGTGCCATTCCTAGCCTTATTTAGTGTTCTTTCTCCTGAATTCAACCTTTGATGATATTAAAATTGTGGTTCTCTATTTTTTGTTTGTATTTGGTGGGCCTGCATTTTTCTTGTTTATTTTCAACACTCACAAATCACTTTTCAGAAATATCTCCTTTATTAAGTGGATGGATGAATTTTAGTTAGGGATTCATCAGCTGAGTAGATGCATTTTATTTAACTCTTTTTTTTCCAGAGTAGACACACATAATTGGTGTTAACTTTGTGATACTTTCCTGTGTTTACTGTTTTTATCTTTCTTTTTTCACTGTATGATCATGTTATTTTTAGTTTTACTATCGTATTAATTTCAGTTTCTGTTTCTTTGTTCTAATTGCAGAACATTTATTTTCTTTTAATTATTTCTATAGTGATAACTTTCCGTCATTACATTAATTCTTTATTTTCTCCTGTGGTATCTATGGATTCATGTTGTGAGTAGTGGGGACATTCACTTATTTCTATGATTTTTTCCCTCTGCCTTCCACTCTGTCACTGTACAGATTATTATTATTTTTTTGCTTAGTGCTTTTATTTTTAAGATAATTGCATTTAAATGACCCTGGCTACTTCCCCACTTCTTTCACTTTTCACCTCTCAATGTTCGTTACATGTATCTAGCTATGTTTTCCGCATCTGTAATATTCATATTCCACAATGTAACCATGAATATGTATTTCTGTTAGTTTTCCCTCTACATTTAAATAATTTTAATATATCCTCAAATCATTTTTCCAGTTGTTTGTTTGCAAGATTTTCTACCTGGTATTCCTGACAAGAAGGGATTCTTGTAACAATATTTTTATAATTCTTTCAATACTTAGTGCTACGTGTATTATAAGTGAATGACAAATTGACTATAAAGCTATTGAGTGGGACCAGGCACAGTGGCACACCCCTATAATCCCAGCACTTCGGGAGGCTGAGGCAGGCGGATCACAAAGTCAGGAGCTCGAGAGCAGCCTGACCAACAGGGTGAAAACCCATCTCTACTAAAAACACAAACATTATCCAGGCATGGTGGTGTGCACCATTAATCCCAGCTACTCAGGAGGCTGAGGGTAGGAGAACCCCTTGAACCCGGGAGGTGGAGGTTGCAGTGAGCTAAGATCGCACCACTGCTCTCCAGCCTGGGCTGCAGAGCCAGACTCCGTCTCAAAAACAAAAAACTATTGTGTGACACTTTTCTTGATGTTTCTGGAAGGATTATTGCTCTTCAAGAATTGAAGGCGCATCCAGGAAATGTGAAGCCACCTAGTATTATACCTTTCATAAGTTAATTATTCTTTTAGCCTTGAGTTCAAATATTTTTTTCTTTAATTCTAGTATGCCGTACTTTTAATAGGATATTGTCACATTGTTCTTAAAGGGAATAGAGTGTGCCTTTTCAATGTAGGCTATGAAGTATTGTTTTATTTCTTTAAAAAATGTTTAAAATTATACTTCTATGTATTTTTTGTGATGACTTTAATTCTTCATTCAGTGAACATCAGTTATGCTGGCATCCTTGTATATGCTGAATATCCTTGGTCTATCTTCACATGTAAAATTTATTTACAGTATCTTTAAAGTGTCTGTGTTTAATTTGTTGTTCTCATGTTTCTGACTCCTCTCTTCTTTCTGTGTTCTCAGCAGTGTTGTCTAGCTTTCAATGTGACTTTCATTTCAGTTGAAGTTTTATTGTTTCCACCTCTTCCTGCATTCTGAGCTCTGCCCATCCTGTTTCACTTTCTTTCATCAGCCATGACTTAACCTAAGCTTCTACACTGCTCATCTTTCTTTTGTTTTGTGAAAGTGGTTGCTTTAAGTTTTTATTCCTGAATGAGTAGGAATATATTTGGAATCTACTTTCGAGAAAGAATTGCCAACAGATTACTCTTGGCTGCCATGCGTTTTCCTGTTATTTTCTCATTTGGTGTGCTTATTTCTTTATTTTCTGTAGATTTTTAAATGTTTGATATTTGTGGGGTTTTGTTTGTAGTCATCCTAGACTAGTTTTTGCAGTGGTTATTTTTGTTCCTTAGTATTTCTTGATTGAGCTGTTTACCATTGTGTTAATGGGGTAAAGCTGTGTTGCTGGCTTGAGACTCTCAAAGCAAGTCCCCTGCAGCTGTGTATCTCTGTGGCATTGTTACTAGTGAGGCTGCTACTCAGGTGTCAGCCTGTGTTGGAGAAGACTCCATTGCTGGATTTCTGTGTTTCTAACCACATGCCATGGTCTGTTTCTGCCTGCGTGCTGATTTGGCCTCAAGGATCTCAGTGTCCCTCCCTGTCATATGTCTGACAAACACGATCTCTCTGCCTCCCTTGAGCAGAATGGTTTCTCACTCTTCTTGCTTTTGATGAGAAGAAAAGGGAGAAGTATTTTTAATTTTTAACGTTTTATGTTAAAACCTGAATTTTATGTTTGTATCTTTTCATATTTCAGAAAGTTTTATTGAAACATGCCATTACCTTATAAAAGCAAATGTAAAATAAATAGCCTCAGGTTGGGAGGTGGATGTGCAGGCCTTGCTTCCTGGTGGGATATTTTTCCTATTATTAGTGCATTGCTACTTTTCAGACATTTCACTCATGTCCACTGTTTTTTTATTCATTCATGAGTTTTGATCAATGAAGACAAAAAACGTGCATCAATAATATCTGAAAATAACACATACTGAATAAGAAAATATTAATAATAAAATCATAAATTAACTCTTTACATATACTATTATGTAGTTTGTAATACAGAGTTATAAAGTTAAAATGATGCAACATAATTTTTATATTATTAGATTATAATTCTTAACTGAAATGAGATATTAAATATACAACATAAGCTATCTTGAAAGAAATTAGAAAAAATGACATAGAAACTAATAAGGGAAGTAAGTAGAATGCTGTTTTGAACCTCCAGATGAATATTTAATTTGTTGCATTTTAATTTCAGTTTAGTAGAAAAAGTCACATTTTTTCTTAAAAGCCCTTTGTTCTATCTACATAAAAATTTTAGTTCTCATTGAAATTGATAGAATGTAAAAATGAATCATAAATGAGAAATGATGTCAGCAAAACAGTGAGATAAGCTGCTCCAAGCTCCTGGTCTCCACAAAAACATTTTAAAAAACAAAAAGAAACTGTCAGAACACAGTCCGTCAGAGCTCTGAGAAATAGTTGGAGATCTCCAGCAACCAAGGAAACACTGAACAGAGAACGAGGCAACAGTGGAAATGCTTCTTGGCATTTTTTCTTGCCCTCACCTGCCTGCTCCATGGCTCCACTGAAGTTGGAGGAGCAGCTCACGGCCCGGTTGCAGCCGTAGAGCCAGGCTTCACATGGACTGAGTGAACCTCACCATTACTGTGTAGCTTGTTCTCTCTTTCTCGGAGCTATTTAACGTCTAATGCAAAATGTTTGGTCTCTGAGTTTTATTTCACACATGATAATTCTGAAAGATCCAGGTTTCACAAAATAAAAGCTCAAGAAATTCAATTAAAAAAAGAAAACAACGGGACCCCATCAATCAGCCCACATACGAGCCCAACATATTCCCAGTCTCCTTGCACCACCTTCTCACCTGTCACCTGTCTTCTTCCTAAGCCCGCTATGATGGTTATATTTATCCTCATGATGCATGCTTCTGTTATGAATGGAACGTGGGTAAATTAGGTTAGATAATGCTACCATTCCTTAGGATACGATAGAAAGTCATTTCATTTTTCTCCTAAAATAATTCACCAAATTTGGGAAAGGATATGCTGCAGCAATTAACATTTTCATTTTTAACTCCACCTTTTCAAATCTTCTCTATGTTTTTGACCTAAAACTCATTTAGAAAAGCAAGTTCTTATGTGGGAAAAAAAAGTAAGGAAAATTACATCCTTTTGCATTTTAAAAGAAAAGTATATAAGGGCAGCCATGTTCCTGGGCACAGAGGAAGGGCATTTGAAGGCCATAGGCACAAGTAGAACCAATGGGATTTGTAGGCAGTGGAAGCCAGAAGAACAAGGACACTTCCAGTTAGGGGATGAAGATACTGGTGAATAGTAGAATACTTTCAACAGCGTCTGCAAACCTCTCTCTGATCTCGCAGTGTGCTGTGAGTATGCTTTAGCCTTGAGGGATGTTTGGGGAAATGACCCCTGTGTCTGGGTCAGACTCTCTCAACTGTCTTTTTCTGTCTCTCTTTTGGTTTGGTTACTGTCTCATCTTTGCAGAGCAATCAGTGCACTGTAGGGTTTTGTGAAGGCATTTCAGCTGGAGGAGTGCCATGTGCATTCCTCAGCTGCTGACACATTGGCTGACGTGAACATTGCAGAAGAGTTGGCTTCCCACGGGGGACCCTGCCCAGGGAGAAACAGACGTTAGAAAAACCTTGGGCAGATAAACTCCCTCATTTTTCTCTCTTCTGTGAGTCACTCAGAGGTAGAACTCCACGTACTTTTTGAGCAAAAGTCCTATGTGAAGACTTGCTGAGACTCTTTGAGGATTGTTTTGAAAGAATACCTAACCTGAAAATAGATTGAATTCATCTGCATCTTTCTTTGCCTCACTTTGATGTTCTCTTTAGCTTTCCTGAGTTTGCGCCTAAGTGAAGTGTTAGCACGTTCATCTCTGTCTTGGCTCTGCTTTCTAAAGGAACTGAGCTAACACAGTCAGCAAATAGACCAATATTAGGATGACATCTGAAGGGATTTATAATTAAGGCAGCCAATAATGGCTAGATTGGCATGTTTATTTAAATATTATCCTAAATAGTGCTTCATCTATTTTAGGAAAGCATGTGAAAAACCACTTAAAATTTGGCTGTTCAATTAAGAATTGTAATTTTTAAAAGTCAATGATATAAGACATTAATGAAAGAAATCAAAGAAGTTTTGAGTAAATGCAGAGATACTCCATGGTCATGGATTGAAAGATTTGATATTGTTTAGATGTTCATTTTTTCAAAATTAATATATAGATCCAAGGCAATGCCAGGCAAAACCCTGGCATGCTATTTTGTAGATATTGACAAACTGACACCAGAGTTTAAATAGAAAGGCAAAACTCTAGAATAACAAATATGATACTGAAGAAGAACAAAGTTGAAGGACTGACACTAATAAATTTCAAGACTTACCGTAAAGCTACATTAATCAAGACAGCATGGTATTGGTGAAAGAATAGATACATGGATCAATGAAACACAAAATGCAATCTAAAAATAGACTCACAAAATATAGTGAACAGAACTTTGAAAAAAAAAAAAAAAGCACAAAGGCAATTCAACGAAGAAAGGAAAGCCCTCAACAAATGGTGTGGAAAGATTAGTGTGTTTGTAGTATTTTTCTTTCTTTCTTTCTTTCTTTCTTTTTTTTTTTTTTAATAAAACCTATACAGATACCTCAAACCTTTCAAAAAATTAACATCAGATACCTCAAATACCTATGATTAAAATGCAAAGTTCTAAAACTTCTTGAAGAAAGTATAAGAATAAATAAAAATGGCTTTAATTTTTGTTCTCAGCTTTTAGATACATACCAAAAGCACAATTAATGAAATTTTTTAAAATGATGCATGAGACTTTATTAAAACAAAAACTTACTTACAAAAGATACTGTTAAGAGGATCTAAAGACAAGCCACATAGTGGAAGAAATATTTTCAAAACATGTATCTGATGAAGGACTTTTATTAAAATATGCAAAGAAACACTTTTAATATTCAACAATAAGAAAACAAACTCAATTAAAAAATAGGCAAACTATCTAAATAGACACTTCCCCAGAGAAGATACAGAGACTGCAAATAAACATGAAAAGAAGCTCAACATTATTTGTCATCAGAAAAATGTAATTTAGTACAACAATGAGATGCTATCACATATCTGTTAATTACATAAAGCCAAAAATCTTGACAATACCGATTATTGATAAGGATATGAAACTATAGGAACTCTCTCATTTATTGCTGGTAGGAATGCAAAATGGTACAGCCACCTTGGAAGACAGCTTGGCAATTTCTTGTAAAGCTAAGCATCTTCTCACTATACTACACATTAGTTGTATTCTCAGGCATTTGCCTGAGATTTGTAAACTTATGTTCAGTTAAAAAAAAAACAGGTTGTAACCATTTTTAGTAGTTTATTGTGTGATTGCCCCAAATTGGAAGCATCCAAGACACCCTTCAGTAGGTGAAAGCATGAGTAAGTTATAGCCCTGGAGTACCTCATGCAAAGAAATGCTGTTTAGGATTAAAATGAACGAGGCATCAAGCCACAACAAGGCGTGAATGAATCTCCTGTGTGCACTGCTGAGTGAGAGAAGGCAGTGTGAGATGCTGGATAGTATATACCTTATTTACATGATATTCTAGAGAAGGCCGACTGTAGACATGCTAAGCATATCAGTGTTGCCAAGGTATCATTTTTTTTGTCTGGGGGAGGATTGACTAGGTGAGACACAGGGGAAATGTTAGGACATTGAAACTATCCTGTATGAAACTGTAATAGTGGCCACATGACACTATGCTTTTGTCAAAACCCATAAAACTTTACGGCATAAAGAGTAAACTTTGGGTTGGGTGCGGTGGCTCACACCTGTAATCCCAGCACTTTGGGACCTGAGACGGTTGGTCACCTGAGGTCAGGAGTTCAAGACCAACCTGACCAACAAAGTGAAACTCTATCTCTACTAAAAATACAAAAATTAGCTGTGGTGGCAGGTGCCTGTAGTCCCAGTTACTTGGGATACTGAGATGGGACAATTGCTCGAACCCGGGAGGCAGAGGTTGCAGTGAGCTTAGATCGCACCACTGCACTCCAGCCTGGGTGATGGAGTGACATTCTGTCTCAAAAAAAAAAAAAAAAAGTAAAATTTAATGCATTCAGTATTTAGAGTAATTTGTTTTCCAATATGGGAATATGTATTTTTTTTTCTCTCTCTTGAGATGGAGTCTCACTCTGTTGCCCAGGCTGGAGTGCAGTGGCACAATCTCAGCTCATTGCAGCCTTCACCTCCCAGGCTCAAGTGATCTTCCTTCCTCAGCCTCCTGAGTAGCTGGCACTGTAGGCATGCAAAACCATGACCCAGCTAATTTTTGTATTTTTTGTAGAGACAGGGTTTCTCCATGTTACCCAGGCTGGCCTCAAACTCCTAGACCCAAGGGATTCACCCACCTTAGCCTCCTCAAGTGCTGGGATTACCGGTGTGAGCCTCCATGCCCAGCCTGGGGATATGTATAAAGCATTCTAAAACCAGTCTAAATTTATATGGAAGTAAACAATTAAGTAAACGGGTAGTGCATTATGGGAGCCTGGTTCTGCACTGTTGCAGTGGGAGTTTACGTAAAAGCACTGAGAGGAGGCTACAGTGGTGCGCGCAGTACGGATTCAAGTTGCAGACCTTGCCATGAACTCATAGAGAGCTTAATATAGATACAGATGGTTGCATTTGGAAGCATTTCTATATGTATGTACATGCCAGTCTTACTAACACTTAATATTCAGTGAATATACATTACTACCACAAATACATGCTAGTTTTACATAATTGGCCAAGAAATGAAAGTTTTCTTGGAACACTGGGCTCCCTCAGGACAGGAGCAGGTGCCAGCATATGGCTGTGGCCACGTCCCCTGAGATTCCGATGGCTCTGCAGCTGCTAGTGACATGATGGTAAAGTCCCACTAGATTTGGAAAACCTGTTAATCCATCAATGACTTTCACTCAAGGATTTTCATGACCTTTCTGCAAAACCTTCCACTAACAGTCTGTGCACCTTTATTTAAAGAAAATCTTACAAATATCAGATACCTCTGATTCTTGAGCAAAGCTCAACAACATCTAGGAAAATTCCTGTAGGCAAGTGCAGACTCACTGCCAGTCTCTGCTTCTAGCTTCTGCGGATTTTGTAAAGCCTCTCTGTAACTTCTAATATGGTAGAAAGAAAAATGATCAGAGTTCGAGGAATGTGGGTTAAATTCCATATCTGCCACTGCCTGGCTGTGTGACTTTAGGGACATCACTTAACATGCTTGCTTTCCATTTTCCCATGAATGCGCAGACTGCATTCAATAGACACATGTAAGGTCTGGGTTTAGGGCTGCTGCACTAACAAATGAAGACAAATATATCCTGAGATTGCTTATAAAATGTAACTTTGTTCATGAGATTGCTAAGACCAGCAGTAACTCATTAGCCTGCAGTGTGTTGATTAATTATTCTTTACACTTAAAGTTAATCTGAAACACATAACCTAAATCACTCTGCTTAGCTGCGGTTCTAATGCTTGGTGATTTAATTGTTGCACAGCGTGCCCAGACAACTGCTGTACTGTAATTAAGGAAATTGTTGTTTTGGATGGTTTCCTTGTGACTCCACGCGTTTGCACCTACTATTATCCCAAGTATCCTCTTCTCAAACTCTGAAGTTTTTCTTCTCCCTGGATCAACTAGACTACATTTCCAATTCCCTCTTGTAGTTAGATGTAGCCACATGACTGATTTCTAGTTAATTTAAGGTGAGCAGAAGAACCCAACAGCTCATAGGCACCTGCCACGGCCGCTCTAAATTGTCATTTCTCATTCTGCCGGGTGGACACAAGTGGTGTGAAGGCCCAGAAGGTCCTCAGAACTACAACATGGAAGGAGCCTGGATCCATGAACCACCCTGACAGAGAAAGTTTGGTGTTGTCTAACAAGAAGAGCTATGAGCATTCATTTGAGTCCTGATACATGCGTGGATCTATTTATTGCAAAATTAGCCCATGTTAGCTATACACTCTGATTGTAAATATAGTTAATGATTTAAAACCAAAGCAGTATATTCTCTAACTTTTCCCTCCAAGAAAGATATGCCAATTTCCTCAGGACAAATTAATCACTCTTGTACAATGATCTAAAGGAAATCTGGCCACATTACCATTAAGCACTCACAATGCTCTCTTTTCCGTTTCTTTATTCCTGTCGGCCCAGTAGGCTATGTAGCCACTGAAAGTGGAAATATGTGCTCAGTTATTTTTTATGCCTTAACACCTTAGAGTTTGTTATCTAGTAAAAATTTGGCCAGGAGTGTCAATAGATTTGCTGAATGAATGTGAATGAGTAAATGAGTGAATTGAACCACGATATTAAGTTTTGGGCATTTTATTCTCAAATGTCCCTCTCATTGTGTCAATCCATGGAAACCCCACCCATTCTCCATTCCCTAAGCCTAATGTCAAGTGCTACCCTAGTCTTTGAACCTCAATAAGACTTCTGTTCCACCTTCTTTGCTTATTCTACACTGTCCAAATTTTTCTGTTACAACAATCATTAAATAAAATATTTATTTATTTGCATCTACAATAAGATATGAATAAAAAAATTTTGCTGTTCAACAAATGGATGAAGCATACTTCATGTCATAGGAGACCTTGAAAGTAGAATTGGGGCGAAGGCAAAGTCTGCACATTCATTACCGACAATGTTTTTCTTACAACAAAGTCTTGCCCGCTGCCTCAAAGCCAGGCCTGCCTATTTACAGTTGCAAATGTGAACGGTTGTGAGGTTGGTAGGAGAGAAGTATGATGTTAGAGGGTTTTGGTGCATAAGTAAGAAGAAATGATAATGCCTTTTATAAAATGAACATAACATAAGAGGTGGTTCCAAAGGGTGGTCTCTGGCCCAATAGCATTGACATGACCTGGGAGCTTAGAAAAATGTAAACTATCAAACTCCAACCCAGATCTGCTAAAACAGAGGCTCTTGGGATAACGCCCAAAATTCCATGATTTCTAACAATTCCCACAAGTGATTATGATTCATAATATTTGAGAACAATCAGCATGGTGACGATATCTGCTAGCACAGGAGGTAATCCGTGACCTGAGCCACATTATTATAGAGTATTATATTGTCACTCCTGATCTATCATCTGACATTGTTTGCAGCACTAATGAGCTGTGTATCCACAGAAATGTGAATTAACCTTTTCTGTGCCCTTATATATGATATTTAGAATTCTGAAAAGCTATCTCAGTTGTGTTTGTAGTTCTAAAATTCTAAAATAAACTATTCCCATTGCTACCCAGATGAATGCATTCATGGAAGGCGTTGTAAAATATTGCCATTTCCGTGACAATCCACCATGATAGGCTGAAAAAAAAACAGTATGTTTTAATGTGTTTCCCTTGACCAGCAATGGCAGGGGGCCACCTGCTAATAATATATCAAGCCTCTTGAACATCTGTGTGTTGGAGAGGAGCCAGTGCTCCTACACCACCAGCTCCCCTGTTCTCTGTGCGTGGGGAAGTAATCCTTCCATTGTGGTTTTGCCTCAGTTTGTTCTTCTGCAACATAGATGAAAACTTAATAACCAAATGTTAGAGAATTATATTATGGACATGTTTAACATGGGAAAGTTGAAATTCTTAGAGAGACAAACCCGTGCTTACTTGTAGAGATTAGACCTCAGAGGTTTCCTGGGGCTGCCGTAACAAAGTATTTCACACACACACACACACACACACACACACACACACACACACCCATATACAAGGTGTCTGTCAGCAAGGTTGGTTTCTCTGGAATCCTCTCTCCTTGGCTTGTAGTTGACCATCTTGTCTTATCCCTGCATCCTGACGTGATCATCCCTCTGTGTTTCTCTGTGTTTCTCTGGTCTCCTCTCCGGTTTTTTCCACTGGACCTATTGGATTAGGGCCTACACTATTGATCTCATTTTAACTTGATAATCTCTTCAAAGACCGTATCTTAAACCCAGTCACGTTCTGAAGACTTTGATATGTGAATTTCGGGTGAACACAATTCCACTTATAACATGAAATTCATTGAAGAATCTACACAACCCCTAAGCAGTATTTGGAAGAAGAACGGTTATCCCTAAAGATCTGTGAAATGTTTCCAAGATCAATAACCACACTGCAGAATGGATGAAAAGAACACTCATGTCCATATATGTTTGGACCATGCCTAATAACAGAAGCTTTTTTCTTTCTCTAATGAAATTATTCTGACCAGTTTAGAGTCAAACATAAAATGCTATAATGCAAAGTACGTCTAGATTACCTATTCTAATAGTACCTATAATGCCCAATGCTGTCCTTTATTCCTTAGAATTAAAAGGAGATTCAAATTTCCATTATAAAAGAGAAGCTACATACGTTTAATCCTGATAAAAATTTTCAGGATCTTTTTCAAAACAAATTCACAGGCCAGCCATACTTGATGCTAAACTGAGATTAACATCTGTTAAATATCATCAGAAAAATATCAATTAGCTTATAAAGCATTGTTGGGTTTCTCTGATTATTAGCTGAATTTTTGAATAAATTATTGTATCTACTTATCAAATGAATGTCTTATTCTTCTGTATGCTGATGATCATACATAAAAACATGATAAGTGACAAAATCACCCAAAAACATGTGGAATATGAATTGTCTCTGATGTAAGATGTTCCTTATGAACTAACGCTCCAAAGTTGAGATTTATTTTATCTTTATTCCTATTACTATCTTATTAGAGTTTTGAAATCTCTGTAACTTTTTTGGAATGGATAAGCCTTGTTTCCAGTTGCATATTAGTGTGGAAATTATCAACAGAGTTAGTCATTTATAAGAGTATTTTTCAGACTACACTTCAAACCAAAAATTCACTAGCTAGGAAATGTGGTAAGTGCTAGTTTGTGGGTCGTATTTGTGACGGATATATTTGCCAACTTGGCTAAGCTGTGATGCTAGGTTGTTTGGTCCAACACTAAGATGAATGTTGCAGGGATGATACTTGTGGATATGATGAACACTGAAAAAGCAAGTTCCCCTCCATAATGTGGGTGGGTCTCATCCTATTAGTTGAAGTCCTGAAGGTTGAAGACTGGAGTTTCCTTGAATATAACAGTTCTACAATACTAGCTGGCCTACCCAGCATTGCTTGGATGATCTTCATTCAATATATTAATTTCTGTTGCAGCTTGCCAGATGGAGAAATGTCCTGTGGTACTCAATGGCTTCTCTTCCTGGTGTCTGGACACTTTGTGGCTCGTATTTGTGACTTCTGATGTGAAAAGAGAATTGTCTCTGAATTTAGAGACTGTGAGGCTCATGGGAGGACTCTTCTCTGTGTAGGTCTCACTGGTTCCCATTGTAGCTCAGTGTCAGCTGCATTCTCTAATTCCCCATTTGGGTCCTCAAGGTGCCCCACATGGGATTAAGATAATGTCCTATAGCTTGTGTTTCAAATCAGGTCCTCAAAATCTGTAGAAAAACTGTCCAGCAGTGTTACTTGGTGCAGTAACAAAGAAGCTTTTTATTTTATGGGTAGAAAGTATATCTTAAATTAAGATTTTCTGAAGGTGCTGTTATATTTTTGTCCAGAAATGTCTCATGTCTTCTGTGAAAAACCCTAATGGCAGAGATATGTCACCTCATGGATTCAGCCATCATGCAGTCAATGAAGAGGCAATGCTATTTTCTGGCTCTCAGCAAAACTTCGTCTTCTTTTCCTCTTTTTGTTTTCACTGATTCTTCTGACATCAACCACTCCCATCCTATGCCAGTTACTCTTGGATCTTTGCTCCTAACTCATCCCTCGCCCCAGACTTCCGTACCTGTGGATCTGACTCCCTGCCAGGCTCCCTCTCTGTTGGGTTCTATCTAGGCCTTGAATTCAGCATGGTCAAGACCGACCTATTTGGCTTTCACTAAAAATCTTCCTTCTGTGTTTCTTACCTCAAACTCGAACCCACCAGCGCTCCACTGTGGAAGTCAAATGTCCTCCCTTGAGTTTCTTGAAGGATGTGTCAAGCTCTCCTTTGCCTCTAGGTGTTTCTACAAATATGCTGTTTCCTAGAAATGCTCTCTGAGAAAACTCAGGCACATCATTTATTTCAGTACTTTGGCACGTTTCTCTAATACAGATCTGCTCTGAAGTCTTCTATAGCTTCCTATGCTTGTCCATATTACAGTAGATCTCAAACCTCATAGCAATACCCATTCACCTGCTTCTCTCCCTACTGACTTCAGGCTGTCCTCACCATTGTCTCGAGGACCTTAGCACTGATAGTGATGCTTTCAATCAGCATGATTATTGTAAACATCAGAAGAGTCATCCCAAGTTTCTCTAAGTACCATTGCCCATTTGCACATTACACACTAGCATTTTAGTAGGATTTCAGTTTTATGGAAAATACTATCCTGCCCCCCTGCCCTGGCCACGTAGTAAGCAGGTCTAGTCATACATTTCCTCAGTTTCTGTTTGTCAGAAACAATCTTGTGGTCTCCTCATTTTTTAAGATACAGGTTTCAGGTTAATATTTCCCCTTTTTAAAACTTTAAAAATTTTACTTCATACTGTTTTGGTTGTGTGGTTTCTGACAGGAGGTCCTCTGTGATTCTTAGCCTTGTTTGTTCTTAGCTAAGATTTTCCTTTTTTCTGGCTGCTTTCAAGATGTTTCCTTTTCTGAAATTTGGATATGATGTGTATGGGAATTTTTTGAATGTGATCTATCTGGGCACTTTTTACTAATTGATTTTATTTACCCCCCATTATGTTCTCTAAGCCTCCTATATTTGTAATTTGGTGTCTTTTTCTTTCTTTCTTTCTTTTTTTTAATAAGGGGATTTCATTTATAAAACAATTTAAATAGCAATGTAAATGGACTTAGAAAACAGTATCAATTTTTATTCATAACATTATTAATCAAAATTACAACAGATTTACAGAGCCGTATATCAGTAACAAAACAAAAGGGAAATGAAATATTCCAGAGACGTGAACATTTCCAAAGAAACATGCAGTAGGCTAAAGTTCTATAGGCAAAGCAACATCACACAACAGGTTCTATTCATTCCTGCATTTTCTCACCAGGCTCTTCCTTGATGTTTGCCTTCCTCTTTTCTGACTTGTCGAGACTTGGCTTTGCATTCAAGAACTTTTTCCTGTTTTGTTGTCCAGTTTTAGCCTGGTGATAGCCACCTGGCTTGGGTGAATGCCCACACAGACGGCGGTGCCATTGGTCTTCTCACTGCATCTACTGTATGCTCTATGTAGATGACATTTCTTTACGTGCATCTGGACCATCACGCTGATTTGCTGACCTTTGTAGTGTCTTCCAACCCCCTGGACCTCTTCTTCCTTGTGGATGGGCATGGAGTGGGCATTGTACTTCTGCTGCAGCTGCTTGCTGGGGCATCATGCTGGGAGACCAGGGACAGCATGATGTTCCTGTGCACATGTGAGGGGCCATTGAGGTAACGTTTGCAGTTTTGGCTGTGGTCTAAGGTGATAAATGGGTTGAACGTCACGGCCACCATCTGCCTCTGGCTGGCCTAGTGGTGTCTGTCTTTTATTTAAGAAAGTCCTTTCTTATTATTACCTTGATTAGTTCTTTTGCACTGTTCTCTATTCTCTTCTACTCCAATTAATTGTATGTTTTGTTATACCTTTTAAGATGGCTCCCCTTTTACGTGCTGTTCTTTTTTTTTTAAGTTTTTTTTTTTCTATTTTCATTTCATTGTGGGAAATTTCTATTAATATATTTTCAAGCTCACTGATTTTTCCTCAGACATGTGAAGTCTACTGATGAGCCCATCAAAGATATTGTTTATTTCTACTATGGTATTTTAAATTCCTAGCATTTTGTTTTGCTTCCTTATTAGCATTTCCATCTCTCTGCTTCTATTACTCTTGCACGTTGTCCACTTTTTCTAGTAGAACCCTTAGCATATTGATCACAGTAGTTTTAAATTCCAAGTCAGATAATCTTCAAATTTCTGCAATATCTGAGTTTGGTTTTTATATTTGCTCTTTGTCTCATTACACTAATTTTTTAGGATACTTTGTATTTTTTTGTTTGGATCCTTCACAAACTCATACTTAATGTTTTTCTGTGACAAGACTTAATGTTTTTCTATGAAAATCTTAAATACATATTTTAATATAAATCATAGCTAAAAGTTAAATTGCTTTTAAATATTTTCCTTCTGTAAACTCGTAATAAGTAGAGTACTGGAAACTTACATTGTCCTGATGGTGACTTTAAGACTTCTTTTCCAAGGCCATGAATGTTATCTATGAAGAGAGGCCAGGCAATAACCCTCCCTTACCATACTTAGTGAGGCAGCAGAGGCTACCTCACTAGACCACATTTACCAAGGAAAAAGTGGGTGGTCTTAAATTTACCTGAGTGGGAATTAGAGTGTTGTATCTGAAATTTACCTGAGTGGGAATTAGAGTGTTGTATCTGAAATTTACCTGAGTGGGAATTAGATTGCTTTGTTGTATCTGAAATTTACCTGAGTGGGCATTGGATTGTTTTGTTGTATCTGAAATTTACCTGAGTGGGAATTAGATTGTTTTGTTGTATCTGAAATTTACCTGAGTGGGAATTAGATTGTTTTGTTGTATCTGAAATTTACCTGAGTGGGAATTCCGTTGCTGTATCTGAAATTTACCTGAGTGGGAATTCCGTTGCTGTATCTGAAATTTACCTGAGTGGGAATTCGATTGTTTTATTGTTTGCTATAGCTGTAGGTGGCAGAGACCAAATTTTCCTCTAGTATCTTTTACCCTCATTTTTGTATGTGGTTTTCCCTAGATACTCCTTCTTAGGAAATGTCTAAGCCTGGCAGTTCTTCAACTTGTATTCTTCTTCTGCCATTTCAGAAGAGCTCTGTTAGTATGGTGGAAATGTGGGTGGGTGAGCAGAGGGGAACATCCTATAATCCTGTGTTAGATCTGACTATTTCAGTGAGATGTTTCCCAGGGCTGTGTCCTCACAAGCACTCTCAGCCTCTACTCCCCAGCTCCAACCTCCAATCTTTTCTGAGAAGAGACAGACAGGCTAGTAGGCGCTGGATTTGGACGTTTTTCTTCTCCAAGTCAAAGGCTAATTGGGCTGGCATTAGGTAGTTTTTTTTTTTTTCTTTTTTTCCAGGTCAGGCATATTCTGATAAAATATCAATTTAAAATAGTATTTTAAAATGGTTGGTTTTCCCGTCACCTTGCCAGAAGCCAGAAGGAATTTTTCTGCAGTCTTCACCTCAAGTCTCTAGTGGAATCCCTGAAGATAAAATTCATTAAATGTGGGTGCCTCTGCCTCCAAAGCCTGAGCCCCAGGAGTTTGAATCTCAGCTAGTTAAGAGCTCAGCCTCCATCTTTAGTCAGTTACACTTAAATGTTTCTAGCAGTTGCTGGCTCCAGCTGTGTCTTCTACTTCTAGTAATTTTTGATTCTCTATGTTCACCTGTCTCCCACCCACCAGTTTTTAGTGAGGTGGTTCATCCTGTGACCACAGTTCTCTGATGGGTCTAAGAGGAGTTGTTCATTTTCAGTTAATTTAGCTTTTTTCTTGTTGTGAGAATGGGGAATGATGACTTTCATGGTTTTTACCCCTTAGAATGGAAACTGTAAGCCTGTTAATAGACTTTGAGGTAAAATTTTAAGTTAAGCTGTGATTATTTTTTCCGAATATTGTATGTCATCCATATGTACTCTTTGGCATAGTGTCTATTAAAACTATTTGCCCATTTTTATTGGGCTGTTTGTTTTCTTAGTATTGAATTTTGATGATTCTTTTTATTCTAATTAAGCCTATTATTATATACAATATTAGAAAATCCAAACTGAAGTTAACACTTCTGTATATGAATATCCAGCATCATTTGTAGAAAAACCCTCTTTTCTCCAATAAATTGCCTTTGTATCTTTTTCAAAAACCAGTTGTCCATGTATCTTTTGGTCTATTTCTGGACATTTTCTTCTGCTCCATTGATTTATTTTGTTGGTGTTTACATGAATACAAAACTGACTTGAGTAACTTAGCCTTATTACAGGTCTCAAAATCATATAATATTCAGTTCTCCTACTTTGCATCTTTCAAAGAAGTCTCGGTTATTCTAGGTCATTTAAATATAAATTGTATATTTAGTTTGTTAATTTTCATAAGAACCTGATAGTTTTGCTTAGAGTTGCAATGAATATATAGCTAATTTGGGAAAAAAATAATTTCTTAACTATATCTAGTCTTCTGATCCAGGACCATAATATATCTCTCTATTTATGTAGGGCTTTTCGGATTTCTCTAAGCAATGCTTTATAGTTTTTAGTTTGCGAGTCCTTGAAATACTCTGATTCATAATGTTTTTAAAATTTTTTTGGTTGTGGTAAAATACTCATAAAATTCATCATCTTAACTATTTTTAAGTTTAAAGTTCAATGCAACTCAACACATTCATAATGTTATGCAATCATCACTACAAACCATGTACAGAACTCTTTTTAATCTTATAAAACTAGAACTCTGTATCCATTATACAAAAGCCCCTCATCCCTCCCTTTTCCCAGCCCCCAGTGATTGCCATTGACTCCTAATACTTTGTCTCAAAGTGTGTTATGTTTTAATGCTATTATAAATAAATGTTTTTAAATGTCCTGTTGTAATTACTAGCTTTTAAAGCTTCAATTATATTTTGTAAAGATTCAGTTACTGTGTTCCGATCTTGGCTCCCAATCTACTTGGGATCAGGGGCGCCTTTTCAATTCCCTGACCTCATTATTCAATGCCCATCAGTGTTGTGAACGAATAGCTACCTGATTAATTTAACCTTTCATTACCCAATAGTTTTTAGATACCCTAAAAACTAGTGTGGGAAGATTAGTAACTTTATTTTGCTTCCTCCTCACTAAGTATGGTAAGGGAGGGTTACTGTCTGGTCTCTCTTCATAGATAATATTCATAGCCTTGGAGCAGAAATCTTAAAGTCATCATCAGGACAAAGTAAGTTTTCAATGCTCTACTTATTACAAGTTTACAGAAGGAAAACATTTAAAAACAATTTAACTTTTATGCTACGATTTACATTAAAATATGTATTCAGGATTTTCATAGAAAAATGCCAAGTCTTGTCACAGAAAAACATTAAGCATGAGTTTCTGAAGAATCCATTTTAACAAAAAAATGTGCCTGTGAATATCTGATAGTACCATAAAATAAGGAATTGCTCAAAATACAAAAGATAGAAGCGTGTTAAATAATATCATGAAAACCGTTGAAAAGAGCTACCAATAGCCAAAGGTAAAGTAATTTGAGTAACAAATTAAGTAACAAAAGTACTGGATTCGAATCCGTAGAATAAAATTAATTGTCATGGATCTCTCATACAAGTATGTAAATCAATAATTACTAGAATAATTTTTTCAGGAATTAGGAAAATAGAAAACATCATTGGAATACTACGGTACTAATTGTTGCAAGTAAAATCCACTGGTGGATGCTAAAATTGCTAGGTGAATGTCTGAACAGAAGCAATGTATTTAAAGAATCTAAAGTATCTCTTCCAAGATATTTATTAATTGCAAAAGGAAAATAATTTTACAATGGCAAAATCTAGCAACAACACCTTAACAAAGGAAATAATTTTATTACCAGTAATAAAAACATGTTTATCTTATGCGTCCTGAGATAATAAGCCAAGAAGGACACCTCCAAGAACACCTCCATACTGTGATAGCCTGCAAAATCATATAACCACAACTGAATCATTAGTCACCAACAGATTAACCCAAACTAAGGAGAATTCTACAGAATAACTGACCAGTACTACCCTTCAAAATGTCAGGCCATAGGACATCTCCTTCCTCCTGCCCTACCTCCTTCCACATGAGCAAACAAACAGAAAGAATAAAAGAAAACAAACAAAGGAAAATGATGCCCTGGATTGGAGAAGACTGAGGGGGAGAAATGACAAAAGCTCAAAAATATTGTGTGGCATCCCAAATTGGATACTGGAACAGGAAAAGGAGATTAGAGGAAAGACTGCTGAAATCTGAACAAATTGTACCTGTGATAATTTCTTAGTCTTTGGTATTTTTTTCCATGGTTATGTAAGATGTTTACCATTAGCAAAAGTTAAGTAAGGGCATGTGTGAACTCTGCATTACTTTTGATAACTCTCTGTAATTCTAAATTTATTTTAAAATGAAAAATAAAAATGGAGTCAATCATAGACATGTATATTCTAAATCAAACAGTTCTGTTTTGTTTGTAAGATATTATTTGGATACCATTTTTCCTCTGATTTTTGGCCTCAGAAAACATATTTCTATTCCACTAGTTCTTAATGAACTGTATTTGTTGAAGAAGCATCAGCATCAATACACTTTTTTGCAAAATTATATTGTATCCCAAAAGAAAAAAATGTTTTTGTTTTTACAACAAATGGAATGTTCAATTTACAGCTAGTGTTCGAATCATTGGTACCTTCTTTTTCATCCTGAAAAATCCGTAAATCCATCTCACTATAAATGTAATATAGCGCATCTCCTAATCCAACTGATGACACGAAGTTTATGAAGTTCAGGGTCTATAAGAGCCTGTTTATTGCAGCTAGTCATATGCAAACATAGGGTAAAATCTGGAGCTCTACAAAATCTCTGGGAAATAATGTCTAACTTTATGTCAGCTAAGCTGTTTTATTATCTGCAAAGAATGAGAAGAATATTTTAAACTCTATGAAGAATATCAGTGTACCCAGAGAATGCCTGAAATAATCAACCATTTCTCTGGTTTTTACAGGTTCCTTGAGAGTAAAAGGTAATTGCAGAAGAGTTCTAGGAAACCGCATGGAAGATCTGAGAACTGAGTAAGCCTATAACTTTTTATAAAAATCTATAATATTTGGCCAGCTTAAGTAGACTTTTTAGAATTGAAAGGGCAGACAATGGACAATTACATGATCAGTTATCCTTTATTTTCTTTCTTGGATAGTCAGCTTCTCCAACTCACTTCTGTTTTTCTCGTGAGCTTTTAAACCTTATCAAGTGTCTACAATTATTCTTCAAAGTACTCAAGTCTCTTAATCTTCTCTGTCTTCTCTCAGCTACCATTCTTCTACCTTCTTTCCTTTATAGCCACATTTTCCCTGCAGTAAGTTCTCTCGATTTCCACACCTTTCACTTAACTGCAGTCCTCCTAGTCTGATTTCCATGTTTACCGTCTTTGAAGATTATACATTTTCTCTACCTAGCAAGCTTCTGTGGGCAAAGTGCCGTTGTTATTCTACATGACTATCTACTCTTCAGTTTTAAAGCATTGAATAACTTTCTCTCCCTAGTAAAATTCTTAATCATAATAACGTTAAAGGAACCTTATTAAATTCCTGGATTAGATCAAATCCCTCATATAACACAGTCGTTATCAAATACATCATTCCTTCACCCAGAGTGGCGAAGGTGTAGTTTTACTTATTTTTTGATGTTTTTATAATCTGATTAGTGGCTATCTTTCCTTCTGAAAACTCAGTTTCAGGATGGCAATAATAATGTATTTGTTCATTATGATTTCAACATTTTTAATATTATGCTTAGCTCACAGTAAGACCTAAGTAAATCATTGTTGCTTAAAACATAAATAGGTGGACGAATAAAATGATTATCATTTTGAATTTAAAATTAAATAAGTCTCTAGAGTTTATCTCTTTCTTTCAAAATATCTGTAATGTTTGGCTTAGGTGATTTTAAAATAAAATATTGCATATTTATAATTTTGCTCCTGTGACTATAAGATCTAAAAAATTGGATTCAGTTAGATTTACCACCAAGTTTCTGCAGGTGGCAGGAAAAGCTGTTGAAAGAACTACATAGTGGAATATTGCTCAGCCTTTAAAAAGCAGAAAATTCTGTCATTTGCAACAACATGGCTGAACCTAGAGGACTTTCTGCCAAGTAAAATAAGCCAGGCTCAGAAAGATATGTACCACTCAATATCACTTCTCTGTGAAATCTAAAAACCCAATTTGTGGAAGTAGAGGGTAGAATGGTAGTTATCACAGGCAGGAAGAAATGGGAAGAGGGCTGCAGCAGGTAGAGGAAGGGAGATTTGATCAACATGTGTAGAGAATCGGTGAGAAAGGAGGAACAGGTCCTGCTGCATATCATAATGACTACAGTTTGTGACTTGTAAATAGCAAAAAGAGTGGACTTAAAGTGTTCTCATGACAAAGACAGAAGAAGCATGTGAGGTGGTGTGCATGTCAATTACCCTGATTTGATCACTTTATGATGCATATGTTTATGGAAACATCATAGTGTACCTCATAAATATATACAATTATTTGTCCATTTAAAATAAAAGAAAGCTTAAAAAGAGTAACTAGTGAGCTCATCATCATGCGGCAGGTAGAATAGTTGATCTCAGCCTGTGGTGCTGACATCCTCATAGAAGTTACCACATCACATATTTTGTTCTATCCCATTCAGATGTGTTGAACCCCTTAGAGGTCAGCTGCAGGCAGTAAGGAACAGAAAATGTGAAAATGAAGAAAAATGCAGTATATCAGAAATTAATATGCCACATTTCATCATTAAGAGGAAAGGAATGCAATAAAACTTTTAGAGTGTCACACATGAGAATGGTATATATTTTCTGTTTTACTGGAAATAATTATTTAAAAATTGATTATAAATTTGCCCACATTCAATATTTGTGGGAAAAAGATATTTGATATTCAGTATTCTTTATGTCTCATTTTAATATCATGTATCCTTCTAAGTCATTCTGGCTTACTTTTATACAGTCAGCAAGACCTTTCAAATAGATATAACCTTAACTTAATTATGGTCTCTATGCAGTAATTTTTAAGTAAATCAATAAATATAATTAATGAATAAAAGTTTTTTAAAAGTTTTGCTGCTTTTATTAAAGCTAAGATTATAACTTATAACAGCCCAAATAAACAGAGATCTCTAGTCAAGTTATTACATTAACTGAGATATTTTGGCTCAGAAACTCTATTGATGACTTTCAATTTAATTACTTAATACTGAAATGTCTGGTGGTTTGGTGAACAGGATCAATAATCTCTTACTTCAGTGTAGCCTAATAATATTGTAATTTTCTTATAAAAGCATTTGCATTAGAAATTAAAGAACCAAGTAAATAGGTTCAACAAAATGGAAATTGGAAAGGGATACCAGAACAGAGGAATAATTTACCCTTTAAAGAACTATGTTTTTATGTTTGAATCAAAGTCAATAAAAATTCAAGACTCTAATAGTTTTATGCTCCTGTGACAAATTGTAACATTGAATAAATATGTGCAGTCTCTTGCTTGACCAATATGGGTCTGGGTTTGTGAATTGAGGGCACAAGAGGTGAAAAGAGTATTTTGGGATAGCCATTTCTTACTTCATTTCAATATGTCCTTTTATAAAAGACAAAACTCTTGAGGTATGGATGTCTCATTTGTGTTTGACAGCTT
Source organism: Sapajus apella (assembly GCF_009761245.1). Classification (NCBI taxonomy): domain Eukaryota; kingdom Metazoa; phylum Chordata; class Mammalia; order Primates; family Cebidae; genus Sapajus; species Sapajus apella. Next base: position 4,191,545 of record NW_022437056.1, read on the forward strand.
CATAAACATTCGGATTTTCCAGAAGAAACACTGATATAAATACTTAGTGTATTTCATTGTACCTATGTCATTAGTATGCTGGTAAGGGGATTTGATGAGGTCACTTTTTTTATTTTCCACAGTTCAATCAAGTAAAGCAGTAGGAAATATTTCAGGCTTGCTAACACTTTCTTTCCCAACATGGTCAAAGGTACTACTGGCAAGTTACAGCAATCTTCATTTTTATGTATTTAAGTTTCATAGAAAAGCATATTCTAAGACAGTAAGGAATAACGATATGTTACGTAATGACTATGGTATCCCAGGATCCTGCTCCATAGATTCTAACTAAATATACTAAGCAGAAATACTTGAATAGCATAGAATTATGACTGGAGATGATCTGATTCGAAGTATACCATTTTATGTTATTGTTTGTATGGTCACTTTATCCTCAGAATAATTTGTCCACGATGAAATATATAACATATATCCCATATATTCTCTTCCTGAGGAGGTGGTTCATATTACTTGTTTAGACAGAGAAACTGCTTAAATTTAATGAATTTGTATGCAATAAAATCCTTATAAAAGTCAATTTTCTAGAGAAGTGCCATACAATGCTCTAGTTCAAGGATACCCAACCCCCAGACCATGAACTATGGGTCCATGACAGGAGATGAGTGGCAGGCCAGTGAGCAAAGCTTCATGTGTTTTACAGCTGCTCCCCATGGCTCACATTACCACCTGATCTCCACCTCCTGTCACATCAGTGGCAGCATTAGGTTCTCACTCCTAGGAGTGAGAACTGTAAACTGTGCATATGAGGGATCTAGGTTGTGCATTCCTATGGGAATCTAATGCCTGGTGATCTGTCACTCTTTCCCATCAAAGCCACCACACTCAGCTCATTTTGTATTTTTAGTAGGTTTTGCCATGTTGGCCAGGCTGATCTCAAACTCCTGACCTCAGGTGATCCACCTGCTTCGGCTCCCCAAAGTGCTGGGATTACAGATGTGAGCCACCCTGCCCAATAAAAATTCGATTTGACCAGAAAAATTCAAGGTTGGACTGATCATTGGTGGTGCCACACAGGATGTTATGACAGCTTCAACTACATAAAAGAAACGGAAACTCAATTAAAATAGTGTCTGCACCAGTTGTCAAAGGACTGACAACCGCTCAGCCCCACGTTTCCCCTTTTGTGTCCTGCTTGTGTCTCCTTTACCAGTGGCAAACCCTGGAGGACGCTGCATGTAAAGGATGCTTTGCTACGCTCCTCAGGTACCTTCGTGTGGCTTCCACCGAGGGACAGGCAGTGACACTAAATTTCCAAGTTGCCAGTTCTTTCCCACAGTTTTGACTTTCTCTGAAGGTGTGAGTTCTGTCTTCTTGCCAATCTCAGCCCCCCTATATCTTGGCATAGGGTTCCCTCCTTTCTTTTCTAGCCCACTGGTTTGATACAACCAGCCTCAGCCCACCTGTAGACCAAGAGAAGGCTTCCAGCTTACCAGTCCTGCTTGCCAGCTCAGGTCAGCTTAGGGGGAACCCAGGGAGGGATGTTTGGGGAAACCTGAGGAAGTCCAGTGAGCTTCCTGCCATCCATAGACCTCAACTACACCTTCCCCCTCAGTGAGGCATGAATTCCAGCATGGCAGGGAGTACCTTCCAAGTTTTGTTTCATACTTGGATGTTCCTCTCCATCTTAAGACATTTTTTAAATGTTCTGTCCTATCTTTTCTCAGCATTTAATCCCCTGTATAGAGTTAATATTTTTTTATATTCAAAATTCCCTGTTTTAATTACTGTGTAGCTTCAATTTCTGTCTACCCCAATTCATACATTCCCTGTAATGTAAAAAACTTCTAGTATCTTTCAGGTTAAAATGATGGCTATGATTCTTACAAAGACAATTTGAAGAGAAAATAATGCATTAGTCTACTATCTGCATGATCTATGTTATATTATGTTCATATTACGGGTTCTGAATCATTTAAGAGCAAAAATAAATTAGCCAATAGGATATATAATCACTTTTAGAAAGATTTAACTACAAAATACCATAATCACTGCAAATAGCACTTCACGTCTTGAGGAAGTTTGCTTATGTACAGCACCTCAATCACTCAGTGTCAGGTATGCAACTCTATAAATTTTAGCAAATGTCAATACTTCCATATGTGTACTAGATTAAATTATTTCTTGCCTACTCATTTCATTCATTTAGCAATTTTTTCTTCTTATGTGTTATTGTCCTTTTTTCCCACCTTAGTAGATTATTTTCATCAACAAACTCACATGCACTAACATACCCTATCTTAACAAATATTTAAGTTAGTTGTAAACGCTGTTCTTGGGCTCCATCTGTTTCTCTGCCCCTTGCTCAAAGTCTTTGCTCTTCTTTAAAAAAAGATCTGTAAAATCATGTCTGTACTCATGGCCTGAATTTCCACTTATCCACACCTCTTCTGCTATCTTGTATTTACACCTGTGGGCCTCTCATTTCTCACCTACCCCTTCCCAGGTCATTGGCACTCTCCACAAGGCCAGAGCTAAGGACAATTCTTAGAGCTCTCTTTGTTCACCTTTCAAGTGTCCTTAACACAGTTCATACTCCCTCCTTTTTGAAACGCTTTATTTTTTGCCTGTAGAATACATAATTCAAAATATATAATTTTTCTCCTTTTCCACTCTCCACTCCTTCTTGGTCTACTAACAGAAATCATCACCAACGATTAAATGTTGGGGTACCCAAAATTTATATGTGAGGCTTCTGTTCCATTCTTCATTTTCTCACAGGGTTAACATACATTATTCTATGGAATCTAAGCACTCATGTATTTATGCGTTCAGTCTTGAACTCTCCTAGGAGATTCCGTCTCATATTACTGTCTTGCTAAACATGTCTACTTGGAGGGTCCATGTGGAGATCTAAAGGCATGTGTTCATGCATCTGGAGGGACCACCTCCTATATGCACACAGTGGGGAAGAATAAGCTAAGCCAGGAAGCATTTATGATCATTCGGATTCTATTCTCTTTCATGAGGAGAAACCTACTTTCCAAAGGCACTCTGCCTGCATCAAGCATCTGAAACTGCACCTGAACTATTAGACTTTGTGGAATGTCTAATAGTTTGACTATCATTTCATTGGGCTTTATGAATTTCAAAAACCCTATCGTGGATACTGCAATAATCTTAGCCTCGCTGAGTTGAGCTCACTGCAACCTCCACATCCCAGGTTCAAGTGATTCTCCTGCCTCAGCCTCCCAAGTAGTTCACATTACAAGGAACCACCACACCTGCTTAATTTTTTGTTTGTTTTTTGTATTTTTAGTAGAGACAAGATTTGAACATGTTGGCCAGGCTAGTCTCAAACACCTGACCTCAGGTGATGCACCCACCTTGGCCTCCCAAAGTGCTGGGATTACAGGTGTGAGCCACTGCACCCAGCAAAAGCATATATTGTAAATACATAGTAAAATTTTAATTCCCACAGATATAATTATTGGACATTGTGATTTGGATGAATAAAGAAATAAGATATAGACCCTTTCACAAGATGGTACTGAAGGCAGAGAGGGATGTTTCTGCCCCTCCTAATTCTGAAGCCAAAGCAAAGACTTCGAAGGCCAAAAAAGCAGTGCTGAAATGTGTCCACAGTCACACACACAGAGAAGAAAATGCACACATCACCTCCATTCCAGTGGTCAAAGACAGCATGATTCTAGAGGCAGCCCAAATATCCTTGGAAGAACACTCCCAGGAGAAAGAAGCATGACCAACATGCAATCCTCAAGTTCCCACTGACCACTGAATCTGCCATGAAGAAGACAGAAGATGACAACACACTTACACATTTGTGTTCATTGTGGATGATCAAACCAACAAGCACCAGATCTAACTGGCTGTGAAGAAGTGCTATGACATAGACACGATCCAGGCCAACACCATGATCAGGTATGATGGAGAGCAGAAGGCCTATGATTATGATGCTTTAGATGTTGCCAGCAAAATTGGGTTTTTCTAAACTGAGTCTGGCTGGCTAATTTTAAATACATATATATAGAAAATCTCTCTATATATATACATATATAGATATAAAATCTTTTCAACAGAAATAAAAAAGAAATAAGATATAGAAATACTATAACCACTGCCACCACGGGAGTACACTGCAGACAAAGGCAGTTAGTTAAATTCTGGTAAAAAACTATTGACAGAAGAATATTTATAAAGATGGGTAGCTTGTGGAGACATTAAAATTGAATATTAAATAACAACACGGAAGTATATGGGGATGGAAGAACAGAAGGAAAAAGGCAAATGAAGAAAACAAATGCAAGATAATAGGCATAAAGCAAAACACACCAATAACTGTGGTGAATGTAAATGGACCTGACATTTCAATTAGAAGATAGAAATTTTCAGAATAGGTACCAAAAAGCAAGTTCTGAGTATACTTTGTCCACAGTAGACACTTTAATTAGAAAGACACAATGGATATAAGGTATTGAAATTATTTCATGCAATAGAGCTACTATGGTTCTATTAATATCAGACAAACTAGACTTCAAAGCAAATATAAGCAGAATAAAGAGGAACATAATGGTAAAATTAAAGGGAGAAATGGAAAAATCCATAAACATTGTTGGAATTTTAATATTTTCTCTTAATATTTATTCTCCAAATGACCCATATGTGGAAGATCTGAAAACATGTCAACCAGTGACATACACATAACATACACGCATCATAAATATCTATCTCATATATATATATAGTCTTCAGTTATATATAAAGTCTTCAGTTATAAAGTTATACACACATACTCACACATACATATGTAACTGAAGACTAAACATTCTTTTCAACTGCATGTGAAAGTCACTGTGATCATGACTGAGCACATGAGTCATAAAATACATTTACAAATTTAAAAGGCTGAAACATCAGGGTCATTGTTCATACATGTAAACCAGCTGTTTGGAAAACAAACAAAACAAGCATCCTGATTTGAAGTATTTTCAGTTTTCCATGGCATGTCCAATTTTAAGCTTGCTAAAATTCTGAACATGTAACAACTGGCTTTCTCAAGCCATTACAAGCTGGTTCCAGCACATACAGAAAATAGTGTTTTTTCTTTAATTAAAATGAAATTAAATTATAAATCAACAAAAATTAGACATCTGGAAAAGATACAAATATTTGGAGACTGAAGACCACATTTATTTATTAGCTTTAGTTCAAAATGAATTCACAAAATATAAAAACTTAAAAGGTAATAAAAATATAAATATGGGCAGTAACTAAATGTAGAGAAAAAATTACAGAATGAGAAATTCATGACAGAAAATATTTTAAATCAATAATATATTTATATCTCTGAAAGTTAGGAAAAATAACCAAAGTAATTATACTTTTAAGCCAAAGTATTTAGGAAAAAAAGAGAAGAAAAACTGAAATAAATTTTAAAAAGACAAATTATAGAGCAAAATAACCTCCAAATTTGATCTGTTAAAATATTAATAAAATTTATTTTTAAAAATCTAGGAAGACTAAACAAAGGGGGTAAAAGAGAAAAATATAAATTATCAATATTCAATATTGACAATGATTAAAGTTACAGTACTACAGATACAACAGATATTCAAAAATAATAAAGTAATATTACAAACAACATTAAAACAATGACTTTGACAAATTGACCAATTTATTCAGAAATTATTTAAAAAGATTCAGGAAGAAATTGAGACGTAAAATAGGCATAAATCCATTAAATAAATTCAGTTTTCATTAAAAATCTGCTAAGAAAAACACAAATACTGAGAGTTCTGCTGGATCAATGTATTAAATACTTAAAGATGAAAAATATATATGCTTTTAGGAAATAGAAGGTGATACTCTGCTTCAGAACTTATATTAGGAAGACAAAAATACTCTAGTTCAAAATTCCACCAAAATGTTGTAGGTAAAGAAAATTATAAGTCATGCTTCTTCATGAACTTAGACAAAAAAAAAAATGCATTACAAAATAATAGCAAGTTAAATAAAGCCACATGTAAAATTAGTAATCTGCCAGCTAGAGTTTATTACAAAAATGAAAGGTTAGTTGAAGATTTGAAAACCAAGATATTTTAATAAATTAACAACATAAAGTATAAAAATAATATATCTTAATAAATGCAGAAAATTTATTTGACAAAATTGAACCCATTCATGCTAAAAAGTCTCCACAAACTAGGAATACAGGAAAACTTATTTAAACCAATGAGTAGCATTTATAAAGCATGTATGGTTAAGGTGAATTATTGAGCATTTGTCTTTTAAGATGGCAAATAGGTCAAGAATAACCCTTCTTACCACTTCTACTCAGCAATATACTGGATGGCATTCCCAGTGTAGTAAGGCAAGAAAAGGGAAATATAAAACCCATGAAAGGAGAAATAAAACTGTATTTAAAGATGACATAAATATTTTCTAGAAAATGATAAGGAATCTACAAGTAAATTTCTAGAACTAATTGTGTAAATAGACAAAGCCTATTCATATTTGTTTATTCTGACAGCAAATGAAAAATAAAATAAAATTTACAGCAAATTGCATGAAGATGCATGAATATTTAGAAATATAATTAAAATGCAAATCCTCAATATTGAAAATGACAAAACTGTAAAGCATTGATTAAAAAAATTAAAGAAGACCTCAATAAATAGAAATGTATACCATGTTCATGAATTGAAAAATGGAACAGTTTTACAAAGTTGCTCTCTCAAATTAATCTATAGATAATAGAGAAACCCTAACAAAATCCCAGAAGACATTTTTGGATAAGTCTACATTGATTATGAAAAATACACAGAATAACAAAGGGGTTGATATAGCCAAACAAGAAGAGAAAGAACAGCATTCTTGGTTTCAATATTTACTCTACAGCCATAGTAATCAAGACATTATATTGTCATAATGCTTGCAAAATATGACCAGAATGAAGAGTCCATCCAGAAATTGACCCATCATATAGCTAATTTATTTTGACAAAGAAGCCAAGAGAAGAAATCAGAACACTTATTTCCTCTCGACAAATATTTCCAGAACTCTTGATTATTCATATGGGAAAAAAAACAACTGAAAAGTCACTTCACACTTGCCACAAAAAATAATTTAAGCTGGATAATAAGAAAAAATTAGTGGTCAACTATACAAATATAAGGCTAATATACTCAGTATTGAGACTTCCTAGCATTCTGTGTATGGTCACTTTGTATGATAGTTGATAAACTGAAAGGGATCTTTGTTACCATTACCTAATGATCATAAGCATTAATTCTTTAAAAGCTTTGTTTAAATATAATTCACAAATAATAAAACTTATCTATTCAACATTTACAACTGAATGTTTTTAGTATATTTACAGCATTGTGTAATCATCACTTCAATTTTTTATTTTTTTTTATCATCCCAAAGAACCCTGTAACCCTAAGCAGTCACTCCTTATACCCTTCTCACCTTCTCCAGCCCTAGGCAATCACAAATCCAATTTTGTCTCTAGGGACTTGCCTATTCCAGACATTTCATGTAAATAGAATTGCACATTATGCGGCCTTTTGTGACTAGCTTCTTTTAGTTAGCTCTGTATTTTGAGAGTTATTCCTGCTATAGCATAGATGAATGTTTCATTGCTTTTTGTTGATGAGTAATGTTTTGTTATATGGATATATCACATTTATCCATTCATCAGTTGATTGACATTTACTTTCTTCTGTTATTTGGCTATTATGAATAATGTTACTATGAACATGTATGTAGAAGTAAGCATTGATTTTCAAATCTGGTTTTGAGGAAGTCTCAGATTGAGTGACTTCTTAGACCACTAGACCATGTAAGGATAGAAAAACTTAACGTTTCAAATTTGACACCAACTTACTCCATACGTATAGGTAAGCTATTTCTTTGAGCTTTTTTTAAAAAAAAAAATTTAATCTGAAAAATTAAAAAGTGGATGTAGAGTGCCTTAAATTAGATATAAATGCATATAAAGTACCACTCTTCTGTCTAAGGGGATCTCAATAAATGACAGTTCTAATTATATATATATTCTTCTTTTTTCTTAAATTCTTTTATTCTATTCATATCCTTGCTGGTGAGTTGAAAAAGTAAGAATCAGGAAAAATATCCAGGTATAGATAGCATCTTAACTCATGGGCTTCACTTTGCTGCTCTGCAAAACATGGATATTAGATGATTCCTAGGGTCTATTTCTGGCTTTAATATTTTAGGATTTTAAATGCATTTAAAACTATCTTTTGCAGACATCATAAGTGAAGGTTTGATTATTTCTCCAGGGTCATATAGCAAGATGTTGCAGAGTCAGCATTTGAATTTCATGGTCTTTTTTCAAGTCTCAGTTATTTGTGTTAAAATCTCATTCTCTCTAAGAGTTTAAGGTACAAAACCAATGACTAAAGAGTAACTTAATCAACTTCCTAGTAAACCAGAAAATGCATGTCAAATGTATTAATATTTTGTGGTCGTGTATAGTTTGCAATTTTTCTGTCTCTTATGAATTGGCAAGGACTTATTTATTGTTCTGGTCTGAAGTAGTTTGTTTTGCCATGTTTCTAGAGTATTATAAACACAATGTTTCTGTCTTCTTCACACTTTTTACAGTTGCAATGAACGTGTTATTTCAAAATTTATTTATACTTAAATCACTTTATAAAACAAACTCCATCTAGTCATTTACCCTCTTCAGTGCTGAAGTTCCTATGTTTTGTGTGTGAAATACATTTGCAGCTCTTGAAATTATGAGAAGTGTTCGCAATAGTCTCACGCATTTAATATGCACTGTGGACATAGTGCTGATCAGTCCCTCATTAGGTGTAAACAATTTTAAATTGGTCTTCTAAATATTCCACAGTTTCACATGGTTGTGTTGCTTTTTTATGCATGTGAAAATAATCAGCAGCTTAAATCTAAAAATTTCAAACTCTAGTTAGAGATGATATGATTGCATCTCATTATTATTGCAGTATAATCAGAGGTATTGTTTCATAAAATGCTTTTGTTTGGATGCTAGGGGATAATTTTAATAGATTTCACATGAGAATAGCTAATTTGTTGAATAGCCAGCCCCAGCTAGAGGAATCTATGTATGCCTGTCCGTGGGAATCTAGAAACTGGAAACAGCCCTTAAAAACAAGAGCCACAGATCTGATGATACCTTAAAATACATAGTCAGAGCGTACTGCTAAAGGCATAAGGGACACCAGTGAAACATGGAGGCTTTTCTGAGAATGAGAATGTGTTGTTACATAGTGGCAACGTTGGTACTCTGGGAATGTATGTGAAAAACTGCTTTGGGAGGTGAGCACTGCCTAACAGGTTTTTCAGAGTCAGTTGTGGTTGGATCCTGAGCAGCAAGCAGTACCCAGCAAAAATGGCTTCAGGATCCTTGCTTCCCTTCCTGACCAACCTCTGACTTGGCTCTCCTGGGTCTCCAGAGTATTGCGCACAGTCATGTGCTGCTTAATAATGGGGATGTGTTCTGAGAAATTCGTCCATAGGGTATTTCATTATTGTGCAAATACCACAGAGTGTACCTACACAAATCTAGGTGGTGTAGTCTACTACACAGTTAGGCTAGGTGGTAGAGTCTATTGCTCCAAAGCTACACACCTGTGCAGCATTTGACTGTACTGATTACCATAGGCAGTTATATCATGATGGTAAGTTCTTGGGTATCTAAATATAGAAAAGTACAGTAAAAATATAGCATAGGTTGGCATGGTGGCTCACGCCTGTAATTCCAGCACCTTGGGAGGACAAAGCAGGCAGATCATGAGGCCAAGAGATTGACATCATCCTGGTCAACATGATGAAACCCTGTCTCTACTAAAAATACACAAATTAGCTGGGTGTGGTAGCACACACTTGTAATCTCAGCTACTTGGGAGGCTAAAGCAGGAGAATTGCTTGAACCTGGGAAGTGGAGATTGCAGTGAGCCAAGATCATGCCACTGCACTCCATCCTGGTGACAGCGTGAGACTCCATCTCAAAAAAATAAAATTAAATTAAAAAATTTAAAAAGTACAGTATAAAAGATTTTTAAAATGTTACACCCATATAGGGAACTTACCATGAATGGAGCTTGCAGGACTGGAAGTTGCTCTAGGTGAGTCAGTGAGTAATGTGAAGGCTTAGGACTTTACACTACTATAGACTCTATCAACATGGTACCTTTTGACTACACTAAGCAAATAAAAAGATATTTTTCTTTATTCTATAGTAAAGAAAGCTAACTATAATTTTCCCTAGCTTACTGTAAGTTTTTAAATTTATAAACTTTATTTTTATAATTCTTTGTTTCTTTTGTAATAACACTTAGCTTAAAACACAAACACATTATACAGCTGCACAAAAGTATTTTCTTTCTTTATATTCTTATTCAAGAATCCTTTTAATTATTACCAATATTTTACTTTTTAGAATTTTGTTAAAAAAGCAAGACACAAACACATGCATTAGCCTAGGCCTACATTGGATCAAGATCACCAGTATCACTCTCTTCCATCTCCACATCTAGTCCCACTGGAAGATCTTGAGGGGCAATAACATGCATGGAGTTATCATCTCCAATGATAGCAATGCCTTCTATTGGAACACCACCTGCAGGATCTGCCTGAGGCTGTTTTACAGCTAACTTTTTTGTTACTAGTTGTAGGGGTTCAGTCAAGGTGGTGGGAAAAATTATAGACACAAACTTTCTTGGAAAACTGGGAGTTTTTGCAAAAAATTTTGGGTTGCAATGAGTCAAAGGTGGCAGTTCTTACCCAGAGGCAGTTAGGCAGAAGTAGGTATAAAGGAATGTGGGGGAGTTTATCTAAATAGCTTGTTTATTCACGTGGTCCTAAGGCTGACCTTTGAACATCCATGGATACATGACAGCTCAGGGGTCAACAATGTTATTACCCACAAATGGTGTTTGCTTTAGGCCTCAGAACCTGGCCTTTAATCATTCCATGAGTGTGTTGACTCAAAGCCTCTGTCATTAAATCTATGCTGAATAAATGCCCAGAGCACCAGCTAATAAGTGCCATGACTGCTGACTCTGTGAGTCGCCCAGACCCCTAAGCCTGCTCTTTCACTGGATATCTGTGTCTAAGTGCATTTGTTCATCCATCGCTGGGTCAGGGTCTACAATCAGTAGAAGGAATACATTCTAAAATAACAATGAAAAGTATAGTATAGCACAGACATAAACCGATAACATAGTCTTATATTATCATTATCGAATATGACGCACTGTATATAATTTCATGTGCTATACTTTTATAAAATTAGCAGTTCAGTAGGTTTGTTAACACAAGCCTCACCACAAACATGTGAATAATGCACTGCACTACATTATGAGAGCTATGACATCACTAGGCAATAGGAATTTTTCAGCTCCATTAAAATCTTATGGGACCATTGTTGTATATGTGGTCAGTCACTACCCAACATGTCCTTATGAGGTGTGCAACTCTATGTGAATAAGAAGCTTGGAACCCCAGAGGGCACAGACTCAGTCTTCCTTTCACTAGTTACCCTTTCAACTTCAGCTCCAGAGAATTCCAAGTAGCAAAAGAGTGGCTCATGTTACCTGTCAGCTTTTCATCCTTTCTGTGCACCCTTAAATTGCATGTAAGTGTCTTTATGGATTTTCAGTTTTGTAAAAGTAGTAGAAAACATAAGCACCTTTGTCCCAAATAAGCACAGATACTTCCTTGAGAGGCTATAGAGTACAGCAGTTGGGAGCAAAGTTTTTAGAACTCACACAGCTGTGATATATAAATACATATTACTCATTGTCTTGGACTTCCTTTGAATTTTACTTCCTCTGTAAAATAAGGCTAATAATACAGTCTTGAACATCAAATAGTGCATCTTTGGGATTTAGCATAGTGTCTGAGAAATAGTAAGCAGTTGATATTTTCTTAAAATCTAGCCTTCTACCCAATCTCAGTGAATGACATCACCAAATCTGTAAAGCTGGACATCCAGCCTGTCACCTCACCCTCCCCACAAAGTGTAAACCTTCAAAAGAAATTTTGCTAACTCTCATTACAAAATCCATTTAGATGAACATTGCATCTTTGACTGTTCCTCATCTCTAATGCCACTTCATTGAGTCCCAGACATCACTAACTTTGTCCTGGCCTCCTGTAAACACCATTGTATGTGCACAGCTGATCTCGCAGAACCTCTAACTCTTCCTTTACACAGCATCTGGAGAGATCTTCAAGTCATGGTAACCACATTGTAGCACCCTGCTGGCATTTCTTCAGTGGCTCATCAGTTTATTTATTTAAGACTCCATATCTTGAATTGCTCCACCAGCCCTACCTAGCCTTCAGCACAGTCATTTCTTCAGTTTGGATCCCAGAAAGTTTTTCCAACATGAATTGTGTTTCAGTCACACCTGTGTTTATTTTGGTCCCTCTAAAGAACTGAGATCTTTCATATCTTGGGGCTTTTATACATACATACAGTTCCTTCTCTCTGGAGTGTTCGTCTCTTTACTGTGTGGTTTTATAGTTTTAGAAATTATATTATTTTCTCTCAACATTGTATTTTAGAAAATTTGTACTTGAAAAGTCACAAGAATTTTATAATAAAGTCTTACATACCCTTTATCTAATTTCACGAAATATTAGCATTCACACCATTGTTTCTGATGTGTGCTTTTTGTTTTATGTAAGAAGATTGAGTTCTGTTATACAAGAGAAGCATACAAATAAAGATAGATAAACCTAAGTAGAGAAGCAAGTAGCTCATGAAACACATTAGACATCGATAAGGATGTAACTGAAAAGGAAGAAAAAAATAAGGGGACACTAAATATGTTTGATAAATTGAATATACCTGAAGCATCCAAGGCACAAAGTGCTCCTGAGCCATAAAATATACCAATATTCATCAAGGGTTAAGTCTGCCACCTACCCACAACATCCTTCTAGACCATGTGTCTTCTGCTTGAGAAACCCAAACTTCACTTGATGCTCATCAGGGTAAGTGGCCAAGGTTCTTGAATGCACACCACCAATCATAATTTTTATTGTTGTCTTGGTTGTGTGAAGCTTGTTCTCTGACACATATCCTTACAAAGCATTCAGGGTAATAATCATATAAACTCTTATAGAAAAGCACATGAAAGCATATAACTTATAAAAGTATATCAACTTTTGCAAATTGAGAGTAGATTTTTAACAATATTTGATAGCACCACTGTATACTTGAACATGAATTTTGTTGGAGGTAAGTCCTTGGTTTATATGAGTATCTTATACATGTTATTCTATTTTTTTCTAGAATAAAAACTTTCTGTAGAAAAGTCTGAGCATGTAATTTCCCCAGATGCCAAAAGACTTCTCTAAGATTCAGTAATTTTAGTAGAATATGTCTTGGTTTTAGTCATTCCGATTGGATTTCCTTAGGTACACCATGTGATCTTTCAATATGTATTTTCGAATCTCTTTTATTAGATATCAGGATATATTTTACGTTTAAGACTTGTCCTATTCTCTTGTTTTCTTTTTCTTTTTCACTGATTCTATTACACATATATCGTGTCTTCTTTGCCTGCCTTCAGTATTTGACATTTTCTCTTAAATTATTTTTACCCTTTCGTTTCTTTTTGATTTTTACAATCTTGCTCTGTGTTCTCTCTATTGTTCTTTATTGTTTAATCCTCCTTGTTATAATAATTTATTGTTACGTCTAATTCTCTGTTGACTCTGCCTCTTCCTGTCTTAGTCTTCCTAATTGTCATTTATTTTCCTTACTTTTTGAAGTAGATGATTATTCTATTAATTTGTAGCTGTTTTTTCATTGCCAATATATGCATTTATACATTTAAATGTAGCTACCTTCTAAGTACTTATTGGTATTTATTTGGTGCATGAAAAAAACTTTTTGTGTGTGAATATGTGTGTATATTTCATTAGGAGTTGGTATAAGATACTTTATTCTTTAACCCGTGGTTAATTAATTTTTTTTCTTAATGACTAAATTTATTAGAATTTTCTATTTTATTGCATTGTGTGATTATCTATTTCATGGCATAATAACATGATCGAAAGCAAATAGGCTCTGTATAGCCTCCACTCTTCAGAATTTATGTGGACTGTTTTATAGCTCTGTATTCAAGGTGAATTCTCCTAAATATTCTGTGTGTTCTTTTAAAAAATATGCATTCTTCAGTAGACTGCCCTGTTCTATGCCTTTTGACTATAGCATGTTAATCAAGTTAAGCCAATCTTTTATAAACATTACTTTTTGTTTGCTTTATAAAAATTAAGGACTGTGAGAGGTATGTTTTTATCTCACCATGAGTCTGACTTTTCTGTTTATCCTTGTAGATTTGTGCATATATTAATACGTATCTGTTTTGAGTTATTTTATCTTTATTTTTCTGGCTTATAGAATATTTTCTCTCTTTTTTTTTTTTTTCCAGTTTGAAGTCCCTCTCTTTAAATAACCACCATGGTCATTTCTACTATAATTTTTGTTTTGAAAACTTGAATTTTTTCCAACAAAGTATATGTATTAGGAGAAAATTTGAAGAAAATATGAAAATGTAAATTTTGTTTGTTTGTATGCATTTTGTCCCTGAGAAACATGAATGAGTAAAACTGCACCATCCTGAAACAAGGCACATAGAAAAACACACACACACATTATACACATATCACCCCACACACGAGGAACAGTATATAATTTTTCAACCACTTAACGTGTCAAGTGTTGCAACCAAATTTATCAGGTTCTCATTATTTTATATTTCAATGGCCAGCTTTACAATTGGTGTGCCCCTAACTTTACTGTGTCTTAAGTCCTGTAGTGTTTTGTTTTCTAAAATACATATGCTTGTGATAGCAAAATGACAGCAACTCTTCTTGCTTTAAAGTATATTTTGACCAATATTAATATAGATGTAAGAGTATTATTTGTTTTATAAATGGATGTTCTTATTTTTTCATATTTTTACTTTCCAATTTTGTATACATTTGTTTAAATTTGTCTCCCCTAAACAGCATATAGCCAGAAATCTTTCTGCCCAATCTGACAATTTTTGTTATTTAGCTGAAACTTTTATTCCATTGAATGTTACTGATGATGTATTGGATTTAAATACACCATCATTATTATAGTAGAGGTAGCCATGGTCCTATTAGTAATGTTTGCTTTTCCGGAGTTGTACTTGCTCTGTTTCTTTCCCTTCCCACCTTCGTTATTTATTGTCTGCTTTTGGAATTATTATTTTTATCACATCATTTTATCTCTGTTACCCTGAAAATTAAGTGATCTACTTCTTTTAATTTATTACTTCTTCTAAATAAACCATACATTTTTATTTAACTCATCAACTTATCATATTAATCAATATCTCTACCTTCCCCGGGAGTTTTCCATTCATCTCTTTCCTGATATGTTGTTGAGTTTATGTAATGTACACATGTATGTATGGGTGTGTGTGTGTCTAATAAAAATCTTCAAGGAAGTAATATTATTTTCAGATGTCATCAATATGTATTTGGATCAAATCTTTCATTTAGCTCTCTCTCTGTCCTTCATTTTTTCAATTATGACTGAATATCTAGAATCTATATCCCTTAGAATTTGAATTAGAGCATGTCTCCTGATGAAAAACTCTGGTGTTTTGTTTTGTTTTTGTTTGGTCTGAAATTGTCTTCATTCTTCCTTTATTCTTTTAGGAAATGTATGTTCATATAGAGCTTTAGGTTGTAGTTATTTTTATTTCAGAATAATGAATATATTATTCCTGCATATATGGTTCATGTTGTCTTTGAGAAACTGGCTGTCAATCTAACTATGGCTCATTTGAAGATAATGTTTATCTTCATCTTTGGCTTTCTATAATTTCAATATAATATGCATAAATGTGTTCATAAGATTCAGTGGACTTTTTGAATCTGTGTATTCATTTTATCTGTTTTGAAGTATTATCACACATTCTTTAAGTATTTTTATCTGATCTCTTTATCTTGCTATCTAGATAATTTTTCTGATATATCTTATAATTAATCAATTTCCCCTTTGACTGTGTCGATTATACTGTTAAGTTCAACTTTTCAATTCTTTGTCTTGGGGACAGTGGTTTTATTTTCATTTTCTCTCTTTTTTTCTTAATGTGCTATGTGATTTTATATTTTCCTCTTTTTTAGATATTTCTAAGCTTTTTTTTTTTTTCCATTGGGAATGTCTTGCTCTGAGGCCCAGGCTGGAATGCAGTGGCATGATCTTGGCTCACTGCAACCTCCACCTCCTGGGTTCAAGCTATTGTACTGCCTCAGCCTTCCAAGTAGCTGAAATTACAGGTACTCACCAGGATGCCTGGCTCTTTTTTGTATTTTTAGTGGAGGCAGGGTTTTGCCACATTGACCAGGCTGGTCTCAAACTCCTGATCTCAAGTGATCCGCCCTCTTTGGCCTCCCAAAGTGTTGGGATTACAGGTGTGAGCCATCGCGCCCAGCCAAGTCTGTCTTTTTAATTTACTTCACTGTGGTAAGAGTATTTTAACAACCATCCCTGCCGAATAAGCCAATATCCTTTTGTGCAATTAATTCTCTTGTTCATTGTTTCATATTATTGCAATACATGGATCTTATTCTCTTGTACTTGGTTATCTTTATGTATAAATCTGATTTGGGAAAATAATTTGCCAAAATAACTTGAGGCAGAAGATGCAACTTTTAATTTTTTTTCTTTCCCCCCTCAGGGAGTGAGGAGGCAGGTGGGGCTCTGAAAATCTAGCCAGCTGTACTCTGCAATGGCAAGATTTACAATTCTCTGGACCACCCAGTTGACACAGTTTGGGTGTAAACATTCATTTAAGTGCAGATTTGCTTCTTATTCTCCTTCACTGTATCAATTAGGAGTCAATCAAAAAAGTAAAACCATTCTGATCATTAAAAAGAAGTTAGTCCTAGAAACCCACTGAAAAGGCTGGGGAAATAAATGGCAGTCAGGAACAGCTGAAAGTTTATGTGGAAATCAGGAAGTTTCAGGGCTCTCTGGAAATTACTAAACATGACCTCGCGATGATGCTTTTGAAAATCATGTCTTCTCTGGAGGCACAGTACTTTATTCTACTGACTTCTCTTTTTGGCAGCACCTAAAATCTTTTAAGTCCTTCTTGAAAGTCTAGGAAATGATGTTCCCAGGGTTCCTGGATCTCTAACCTGAAGAAAACAGAAGGGAGTGAAGATGAGTGCTCGCTGTCAAAAGAAAACGAAAGCTCAATACCTAGCACCTTGAATTCAGGGTAGTCACTCCGAATCGCAAACTGGTGCCCGGGTTATGATCGTGACTAATTTGGACAAGCCCGGTCTGTTGCATTCAAACGTCTCGCACCACACCATGTCAATAGATTTTGCATAGTTTCGTTGATATTTTTTCAAAATTGGCCATTGCCCTCAGAACAAAAGGGAGGGGGGGCCTACACTTGGTTTTTGTCTTCTTTGAGATTTGTTTCCATAATTTTGCATGACCTGTGGCTCTTTGATGCTTTTAATGTTTTAGAAAAAAAGTTTTTCTCAATGAGAATGCTGAAACAAATCATCTACCTGTTTTTATAAATGGTGAGAATCCTGCATTCTCTTTTTTAAGAGTAAAATGTGAACTACTCTAGTAGATGTAGAAAGTATAATCACCTTCTCTGATTCTCTCCAACGGGTGAAAAGTAGCCGAACATGGAGTTTATGGCACTAAACACATTTTGAATTCAAGAGCTCCTATCGAGGTTTCAATACGCTGTGGAAAAATTAAAGACTTTTGTTTTAGTGAGCTCAAAATCTTTATCAGTATGTTTTATTTTGAGATGGAGAAAGTGCAGATTTTTTTTCAACACATTTCAACTTATAAGTGACCATATTTATGGTGTGCAAAGAGGTATTATCACTTTATGAGTACAATGTGGAATTGTGAAATCAGGCTAATTAGCATATTCTTTAGCACAAATACTTATCATTTTTTGCAGTGAGAACCTTTGAAATTTACTCCTTTGTCTATTTTTAAGTGCACAATATATACCGTTATTCACTATTTTCACCACTCTGTGTAATAGAATTACCATATGATCTGGTAATCCCACTCCTGGATATTTGCTCAAAAGATTTGAAGTCAGTTTGTAGAAGAGATGCCTGTGCTCTCGTGTCCACTACATATTCTTCTCTAAAAGTGTTTCCCCAAGCCATCAAAATAAAGGCAAATGATGAGAAAAGAGACTGAAAAGAAAAATAGGTTTGAGAGTTTAGGCTTTGCTAGAAAAAAAAATCCAACCATATAAGGTAGCAAAATTACTTTTTAAATAAAAATAAAAATAAGACCGTCTTACCCTTGAGCAGGCCTGAAGAATCAAGCTGTCATCACACAAACATCTTTGAAGAATGACACAGAAATGTGATTCTTTTTGCCTAGAGCAGCTCTAAATAACACTTTGCAGCTTTCAGAGAGTCATGAAGAAAGAGCGATTACACATACAACCAGATAGTTTCAATGCCAGACAGTTCCCAAAGCTGCATCCTTTACAGCCAGAGAAAACTTTAAACTCATACAGAATCTGGTTTGTTACCAGAAAAAAAAAAAAATCTTTGTGCCCAGAATAATTCTGATTAAAAAAAAAAAAAACACCTACACCAAAAAGTCAATCATGAGTTAAATACCGTACAATATTGCAGGCTAAATATATTTGCTTCAGGAATGCTACAGCATGTTGAATATACTTTCTTTCTCTTTTTATCCTGGCAATGTGGTTTTTGTAAAGAAATCCTAAAATTCATTGCTATAGAATTTTATGTCTTTAAAAAGTACATTGCTATGCTAAGCGGTATC
Organism: Sapajus apella; assembly: GCF_009761245.1. NCBI lineage: Eukaryota > Metazoa > Chordata > Mammalia > Primates > Cebidae > Sapajus > Sapajus apella. The sequence continues at coordinate 4,210,422 of NW_022437056.1, forward strand.
CGCTGTATAATTTTAAAAGGTGAATTAGATAAAATAGTGAACTCCAGGGAACAGTGTGTCCTTCAAAATTAAAGATACAAAGTTAGTGAAATGATTCACTTTATCATTTTATAGGCATTGTTTAATTGCCAACTGTATTCAAGGTACTCTGTTTTCTATATCATGCTGAAGACAGGGAGCTCAGCAGCTGATGGGGAAATAACTACAGTGTTCTTGCTCCCTGTTTCTTTGTTTAAACATTAGTACAGCACTTTGAGAGGCTGAGATAGGAGGATCACTTGAGCTCAGGAGTTCAAAACTGGCCTGGGCAAAATGGCAAGACCCCCACGGTAGGGTGCTCCTGTAGTTTCAGCTACTGGGGAGGCTGAGGTGGGAGGATTACTTGGGACCACAAGGTTGAGGCTGCAGTGAGCCATGTTGCACCACTGAGCTCCAGCCTGGGCAATAGAGTGAGACCCTATCTCAAAACAAAAAAATTAAACAGAAAACAACAAAAAATATAAATATAGGAGACACACAAGGTGTAATGAAGACTGTGCTTGTGGGACCTAACAGTCTTGAGGAATCCAAGTTTCCTGGAAGAAATACTGCATGTGCTGAAATCTGAAAGGCGGGGTGCATTCTGTGGACACAGGGCATGGGGTGAGACAGGAGGCTCAGAGGACAGCATTTGCAGTGGGACACTTGTCTAGATGTGTTTGGCTAAAACATTGCTTCTGTGAGATGGGAAGATATATTAAGAAAGTCTGAGTAGATAGAGTGGGGCCAGATCATGAAAAACCTCGTAAATATGTGGCTCTTTTCATACTAAGAATTTTGGAAAGCCATGAAGTATTTTCAAGAAAGGAGGAACATTTTCTTATCCATTTTGGCAATAATCTTATACACATAGCCAATAACTGGATGTGGCCAGAGGTGGTGCTAGCAACACTGGCTAGGAAGATGTTGCACTAATGTAGCAAGAATTTACTGTGTTTTGAACTAGTAGAGACAATTGTAATGAAAAATACCAACAGGGTTCAGCAATATTTAGGAGGTAGAATCTTAGGACTGGGTAGTTCATTGGAAGTGCTGAATTCGAAGAAAACTGCTAGGCTTCTGATTTGAGCTACTGTGTGGATAGCAGAATACTTTTCTGATAAAGGCATACATGAGCTTTAGAGGGGGAAGTGGAAGTTCAGTTTTAAAAATGTGAGTTTGAATTTGCCATGAAGAGGAAGCAGCTGTATATATGTGTGTAGATTCCAGGCAAGAAGTTGGCACTGAAAATACAGTTTTGGAAGTGATGGCAGTATGTAGGACAGCTGACGTACCACACCCTGACCAGAGGGGTAGGTGTGAGCTTCCAGAGAATGTCGGAGAGAATCTCTAGCAGATCTTTTCTCAAGAAATGGCTCTAGATGAGAAATCTGAAAAGGAACCTGGGTAACCTGAACGATGAGGTGTTCAGAAAGCCAACAGGAAAGAAAGCCATTTCCCTACAACCCCAGGCAAGAGACAGGAGGCCTTGATGAGTCTGAAGCACACACTTATTTAGCCATGGGGCAGTTATTATCCCCTCTGTGATTCAGAACTTTCTCTGTTACATAGGGGTGATAAAAATGGCACCCACTCTGAAGGACTGGGATGAGCATTGACTAAGTTACTATAAGTGTATAGAAGGATGCCTGGCAGAGAGCAGATGCTCCCAAAGTGCTTGAATAAATAAAACGTCAAGTAAGGTAAAGACTGAATTTTCTTCACAAGAGTCTGGTATTGTCTCATGCAGTAACAATGTGTGGGGGAATGGAATGGGGTGAGGCAGGGTCAAGGTGCCCAGGGTGGAGGAGCCAGAGGATGTGGAAGGGACCTATTGATTGAGGCTGGCAGAGAGCCGAGGGCATGTCTGCACTGTAAGCACGTGGGATGGGTATGATGGAAGGATGGGGGCATGAGCACATGGGAAACTGCCAGGAGAGATTGCCTGTATATTTTTGTTTGTTTTTACTCCTTGCTTCTCTGGAAATTGTGATTTTCAGTCAAAATTACATCGGATGAGGAGTCGGGAGACCAGATTGTTGAAGCCAATAGCTTCTTCTCTCAGAAACTTAGTATTCCATCCGTCGAATAAGGGTGTAGACTGAGAGTGCCTCACCACCACCACCAGTGCTGCAGGACCTTTCCTTAGTTCAGCGAAAGATGGGGATCTTTGTCCCATGGCCACGAAAACTCAGGCTTCCAGACAATTTGAGTAATGAATAAGACGGGGTTTTATTGGCTGAAAAGCAAGAAAAGGGGGAAACTGGGACTTTGCTAGAGTGCTTCCCACCTCGCTGTTAGAATACCAGATTCAACACAGGAAGATGAGGGGCCAGGCTCCTCCCCACTGCAAAGGACGCAGACTTCCCAAAGCTCCACCCCAAAGTGCAGGCAGGTTGGAGTTCTGCCAGGGACCCCCTCCCCTCTGGCTGTCTCACCCAGGTGACCCCTGGATTTATTACCATTCCCAGTGCTGTCTGTTCACACTCTCTGAAGTACATAGCACTGAGTACAGATAAGGAGAATCTTACACTTTTTGAAATGTGACCTCCTATTGTCCTTCCCTTCATTTAGATCCTTCACAGCAATTGGTTTTGCCTTAAATTTTAGGGATATTTTTTTT
>NW_022437056.1:4213162-4217361 GCF_009761245.1 Sapajus apella
ACCCAGCTAATTTTGTATTTTTAGTAGAGACGGGGTTTCTCCTTGTTTGTCAGGCTGGTCTTGAACAGCTGACCTCAGGTGATCCGCCTGCCTCGGCCTCCCAAAGTGCTGGGATTACAGGCATGAGCCACCACGCCCGGCCTGCCTTAAATTTTAATTGAGCATTTATTTGCAGTTATGATATCATTGGAAACATCTTCAGGAATGCTGATTACAAGGCTGGGGCTAGGGTCTGCCCTTGGGAAACAACCCTTTAATTGTAATCAGCCAGATAAAAAACAACAAATCGCATGATTGAGACATAAGGAAGTCAGGCTAGGCAAGCTGGTAGCCAGTGCTGGAGCTAGTGCCCCTGTGGTGGCCTGGCATCAGGGCACCGTAGAGGGAGTGCTGGTTTGGAAGTCAGAAGGCCTGCTTTGAAGCCCTGGCCTCATTTCACCCCGATTCGTCACTCAGCTTTCAGCAGATCGCTTGAAATTTCAAGGCCTGGCTTGTTCTTAAAGAAAAGCAGGATGACCCATGGCCCTCACCAGTGTATAGTGAGTGCCTACTGTATCGCAGCCATTGCAGCAGGCATGGCCTTCGGTACCCAGGAATGCAGATGTGGCCTTGGGCGTCTTGGTGGCACAATCTAATGTTGATCAAAGGCAAATGTACAAGGAAGTGCACGCAAAGGCAGATGAATGAGGAGATGCATACATTAGAGGCATGATTTCCGGCAGTCAGGTGTGCTACTATGGTTGAGATGATCAGAGATGCCTCCAGGGAGGTCTGCACTTACCCACATAGAGACACAAAGAATGCGGTTGTGAGAGGCGCCCCAAGAAGTCGTGTTCTGAGCAGAGAATCATCCTGAATGAGTGTCTAGAGACAGAAGAGCACTTGACCCCGTCTAAGGAACTGAAAGATGAATGGTGTGTCTGATGGAGAATGGAAATAGAGACTGGTCAGTGACCTTTCATACAAGAACATTTGGGCTATGATCAAGTCTTTTATTCTATGATCAGGACCATGAAGGACTTACCATTTCCTAACATTCTCTGAGTTTGTGACTATTTTCTTAAAAATCCTCTTTGCTTTCTTGAATACCCTTGAATTTCAGTGTGTGAAAGTTGAGGTGGGGCTGGAAACTAATGGTAAATATGCTGGAATCTCTTGTATATGGACTATTGCATTAGTTTAACAAACACAAACATTACTTATGAATGCATATTAAAAGTTTCATTTCTTCACTTGGAGAATCAAGAAAAATTATTTCCAGCCTTTACAGTTTAAGAGATACAGAGTCATTAAAAGAAGATGCAAGACCAGCCTGGCTACTGTGCTGAAGCCCTGTCTCTACTAAAAATACAAAAATTAGCTGTGGTTGGTGACTGACACCTGTAGTCCCCGCTACGTGGGAAGCAGAGGCAGGAAATCACTTGAACCCGAGAAGCAGAAGTTCCATTGAGCCAAGATCACCACACCACTGCACACTCCAGCACTCCAGCACTCCAGCCTGGGTGACAGAGAAAGTTCCTTAGAATTCTGTCCTGGCTCTGTCCTGTTTCTTATTTTTACCACTTAATTAAAAAGACAGTGTGGAACATTCAGCAAATAATTTTGGAGCTGATTTTTATATGCTATGCCATTTGCTAAGCATTGACCATTTGAAAGTTAAGAACTGGTTCTGGACCTCAAATATCTCATGGTTTATTAGATTAAAATGTAGAAAATACACAAGAGCAGCATTGCATATTTAGAATAACCCACTTTGAATACATCGCCAATAATAAGCAAAGAAATGCAAATTCAAACAAGATTTTCTTGCCCATCAACTTTCTTATTCTGCATCTTTTATTGAATAGCATTATAGCATCCCATTAAGTAGTTCCGTGAATGTTGGAGCAGAGACATGTGATTCTTTTCATTTAGAGAAAGGCTTTTAATGATTCACTTAAAAGTTTATTGGGATCAGTGCAAACTAGCACTCATTTCCAATAACACAGCTCTTAACAGGAAACTTACAACAAAGTTCTGTCCTGTCCATGTGTCCTTTCCAACTGTTGAAATGAGACATGGGTGGATTCCTAGCTTAGCTCAATAGCCCTGAGTCTCAGTAAGAGAGAGGTTGGGGGGAGTGAGAAAGAGAGAGAGGAGAGAAGAGAGAGAGAGGAGAGAGGACAGAGAGAGAAAGAGACAGAGAGAGATGAGAGAGAGGAGGAGGGAGAGAAAGGAGAGAGAGAGGAGAGAGAGAGAGGAGAGAGAGACAGAGAGAGATGAGAGAGAGAGAGAAAGGAGAGAGAGAAAGGAGAGACAGAGAGATTAGAGAGAGAAAGGAGAGAGGGGAAAGAGAGGAAAGAGAGGAGAGAGAGAGAGAGGGGGGAAATTTGGGTTATTGTTTAATTTTTATTTGATGATGGTGAAATTGATATCTAGACACATTTTTTTATCTGGTACTGAAGCCCTTACTCAGTGTTGTTTTAATATTACATTTTATTCAATGTTGCAATGAAATAATATTGCATTTTTTACATTACCTAGTGTGGTTTTTCAAGTGCCCTTAATGATACAGTTAGAGAATGAATGAAATTCAGCAAAATAGGCACATGTATTCTCTCTATTTTTATAAACACAACACAATGTCAGTCAATAAATGGGTGAATTCTGGATATAAGCGGTATCTCACTAAGCATTTCGTCTGGTATGAATCACCACCTGACAGTGTCTACAGAGCTTTATGCATTCCATGGCACATGTCCGTGAGAGAGCAGTTGATCTGCAAAAGATTAACCCGAAGCACTTATAAAAAAGTCAAAGGAAATGGGGTGCCATAAAATGAATTCCACTGGAGTTTTCATTGGAATATTAATATCTTCTTTTCCCGCAGACGAGACGCATTTAACTTGATTATCCCCCCTCCGCCCCCACCATCCCTCTGCGAGCTGCATACCAATTCCTCACCTGCAGGCTGGACCAGACCTGGTGTTCTGGGACCTGGTGTGAAAACAGAATTACTGCCTCACTTGTTATTCTTCAGAAAACAATTTTTATTTCTCTGCCTCTAAATGTCAGAAATCTTTTCCAATGTCCAAGAAAAAAAAAAAGTCTCCGGGTCACTGTGCAGGAAAATGAGCACATGTTTTCTTCTTTTGCTTCATTCTGGGGGATCTCCAAAAATTTCTGGTCATCTGGAGGCAGAGCGGGGTGGGCAGCCACTCCCTCCAGGAAGGAGCACACACCATCCTCTGCTGGTTGAGCTCCTGGTGCTGAGAGAAATTGCTCATCCTGTGACCTGTGCCTGAGTCCAGGCCTTTTCTGACCATTAGTTGTGTACTGGGTACTTTGAGGTATAGGTTCTTTAAGTATTTAATCTTCTTGACAATGCCACTATCACATTTTGGATACAGAGGGAACTAAGGTTAGAGTAACTTTCCACAGCCGCAGGTTGTAAATCGAAGAGCTGACATATGAACCCAGGTGTTTCAGACTCCAGGGTGCATGCTCTTTCTGTCCCCCAAGTTCACTGATGGGAGCATCGTCTGCTGTGACCTGAGTACTTCTGTCCATTTGGTTGGTTGCTGTGATGGTTGATTTTCTGTATCAGATTGGCTGGGCTAAGGGGAGTCTGGAGAAACATCATTTCTGTGTCTGTCTGTGACGGTGTTTTCCAGAAGACACTGGCATTTGAATCAGCAGACGAAGTAAAGAAGACGCTCCTCCCCACTGTACTTTGCTGGGGTATCTTAGGAATTTCTGAATTCTACCCAGTGCACCTCACTTTGAGTGTCCTCAGAGAACTTTGTGAACGGAGTCTTGGGCAGGAGTGACCTCAGGGCCCTGAGGAACAACCACAAAAATCGCAAATCAGTCCTGCTCCTTTGCAACTTTGACTGGACATTAAAATCTAGAAAGATTAAAAAATAAGTGGAGAGATCTGTCCTTTAGGAAACAGTTTTTAATGCTTAAAAGATGACAAAAGTAATATTTTAAAATAAATATGCTGTAATTAATCTAAACCATCTTAAAAAGGGGAATACATCATCTTAGCAGGTTAATTGATTTAAAAAAAAAAAGATACATGTTACAAGAACTCTTCCTTGACACACCGAACACAGACACACTAAACACAGACACACAGTGACACATCAAACGCAGACACAAACATAGACCACACACACACACACACACACACACACACACACAAAACACAGACACAC
>NW_022437056.1:4217371-4233049 GCF_009761245.1 Sapajus apella
CACACATCAAACACAGACAGACACACACATACCCCAAATGCAGACACAGACACAAACACCCACCATGGTGCTGCGTTCCCCATTTATGTCCCATCTTGGGTCTGTGTGGGAATGTTTGGGATAGGATGGGAGCCTGGCGTTGGCTAGCTCTTTGAGCCCAGTTCTTCCCCAGCCCCATCATGAAGGTCTGGAGAATCAGGGACCTCTGCTCTCCTTTCAGTTAAGTGGTAACGATCTGTTAAGTGTTGATGTTGATCCCAGGTTATGATATTTTTAATTAGTAAGAATTTAAATCACTCCCAAAACCTCGAAAGGGGGAGAAGGTCTTTTATCTCTTTCAAATTGTGTGAGGGATGTTTTGTCTTGAATTTCCCTCATCTGACAATCCAGACAGCGCTGGAGGTCAGCAGGGGATGTCCTGGACCACCAGAGTGAGCGGCACAGCACAGGATCACCAACACCCTTTTCACTCTCGGTGCAGAGGTGGCAAGCGGTTGCCTTCACGCTTCAAAGTGCCCAGGAGAGCTGTCAGCAAATAAGAAAGATCTAGATTTGAGTTACTGACATTGCAACAGTGGTTGTTGTTAAAACGGTGTTGGACACAAGAAGAAATTGAAAAATTAAACAGCACCAGAAGAATCCAAAACAGATCACTATTGCTCTTGGCTGACAGGATATTCAGTCAAAGACATCCTTGGACTATAAACCAAGTCTGTTTCTCTGCTGGCAACCCTCTCCCTTCTGCCCCACACTCCCCCTGCTTCTGACTGTGTTTGCAACACCAGTGCATGTGTACAGTATTTAAGCATGCATGGTGGACTTCCGCTGCGATCTCAATGTCCTTCCCTCTGTCTCATTTCCTTGGCATTTTTAAAACCTCTCTCTTACTTCGCTTCACATTCAGAGCAAAACAATCTCACAGCAGTGAAACAGTCACACTGCAGAATCCCATTTTTGACTTGGTGGATTTGTGTTAAAATATATGCCTATGTATTCATTTTCTATTTCTGCCATACAAATTACTGCACATTTAGCAGCTCAAAACAATACTAATTTACTGTCTCGTTGTGTAGGTGAGAAGGCTGATAGGCTTGGCTGGGGTCTTTCAGCCTCAGAAGCTGAAATTAAGGCACCTGGATGGCAGGTTCCATTCTGCAGACTCTAGGGGAGAATTTGTTTCTAGGCTCCTTTGGTTGGTAGGTTCTTGTGCTGAGCTGGTTCCTCACAGGTTGTCAGCACAGCACCTCAGACTCCTAGAGGCATTCCCGTGTCCCCGCATGGAGTCGTGTTTCACACAAACATCAAACATCTATTTCACAGCCAGCAGCGGGAGCACACTGTATCTGCCATCGCCACGCACACCGCCTCTACACACTTCTCTGCTCTCCTCTTCAGCTTTCAGGGGCTCATGTGATTACCTGGGATGCACCCGTGTCATCCAGGACACTCTTCTATCTTGAAGTCAGCTGATGAGCAGCTTTACTCCCATCTGCAAGGCCCCTTTGCCATATAGTGTCATATATCCACAGGCATGAGATCACAGGGGCCAGTCTTGCCTACCACAGTCTGTAGGGGCAGAATTATTTCTGTTGAACTAAGAAAATCCAACCACACTGAATTGAGAAAAAAATGAAAACTTAAGAAAATGGCCATATATCTGAGGAGTGTGTATCTCTGCCTGTTTGGTTTCAGCTGAGCCTGGGGTATTATGCCAGGACGCTGCCCATCTCTCCCTGTCTCTGTCCCCCTCACCTCAGTTCGCTCTCAGACGCGCTCCCTGCATGGCGTCACTCTCCGTTTCAGGCCTCAGTTGTGCACACAGTGTGACCTCAGTTGACAGACTCTGTTACCTGCTACCACCTCTAATCTAGGTGCCAGAACATGGAGCCTCTATTCTAAATACACTCATTCTTGCCCGCTGTGTAGAGAGACACAGGTGTGGCCTGGTCAGCCCCAGGACTATGCAATCCTGGGAGAACACCGGTGCGGTTGCATTGGTCTCATCAAAGTCCATGGGCTGACAACGAGGAAAGGATATTTGCCAAGGTAAAACAGAAGCACGGCTGCTAGGAGACACAGTGGATGCTGGAGAGGCAACGCTGAGCAATTTTAGGGATTTTAGGTTTTGCCATTAATCCAAATGTTATTGCTGCGGACTTCCTTGGGAGTAATGCTGCACATCCATTTGGCACCTAGATACATTGAGTCTCAGTCTCTCTATCCTACTCCTCATTATGTTTCAATTGTATTACGACTTTTGCCCTCAAGTAAACAAAGGTGTCTTCTGCAAATCTCAGCATCTCTTTTTGTAGTTGAGGAAAATGTATTGCGCTAGTTGATCTCACCATGAGACCCCAAACCATGTGCTTCACCTGCAGCTATTTTTCCTGCTCTGACTCAGGTAAGCCAGGGTGTGCTCTCAGTACCTTCTGCTCTCTAAGCTGATCTCTCTCTGAGGCCAAATGTATTCTATGACACGTAGAAAACTAAAACTAGCGAGCCACACATTTCCCTAAGGGGCACATGCCTCTTTGCTTTTTAAAGTTTTCACAAAATAGGGTGCAAACCATTGGATTATTTGGGGCAGAGCTGACAATAGACAGAGGATTGAAGATAAATGATCCCTGCCCTTTCGTATTTGATCCGGGCAATGCCATGGAGGACAGGTGACCCAAAGGATGGGGTTTTGGCTCAGAAGACATGTTGATGCTGCAGCCTGGGTCTCCAGTGGATGCTGCCACATTAGCAGAAGCCACTAAGCATATCAGCTGGCAAGTGAGTCTTTGTTTCCAAGAGTGACAGCCTTGAAGAGCCACTCCAACATTTCTCACACCCCAAGGGCAGGTGTTGACATTGGTTGTGGATGCTAGATGAGAAACACTACTCCAGTGGGCACAGTTTGCAGCATGTAGGAGATCACATAGTGAATAATTGAAAAATCTCTGCTGTGTGCACACGGCATCTGCAGTGGGAGAGGGCTGGGGAACCGTTTTAAGGTGTGCTGTGCTGGCCCAGGAGATCGAGGGCTACGCCACTGAAAAAAAACGCGTGTGTGTGTGCATGCGTGCATGGACGTGGGAGTGTATCTATGTGTGCCTGTGTACAATTTGCATACTATTTTGAAATCCTGGATGTTTCTTTTCCATTGATCTGCTTAACTTCTGTGTTTTAAAGATGCATATTCCACCAGCCTGGCTGGAGAGACTACGCTGCTTCCTTTAGGATGACATGGTGTCTCTCTCCTGTGCCCTGAAGTCCACTACATTTATCTTTTTTCCCAGCGTGCATCACAGCATGTTGGCAATGCTGCTTCTATGTTTTTTGTTGTTTTTTTTTTAATCTGCATCATCTGTGTTTAGTTGTTTCTTTGGCATAGAGAAGGCCCTCAAAATACTTGTGGAATGAATCAAGTATGTACCAAATAAAGAAACATATTCATATAATTTCTCTATCTTAAGAAATCCAACTGATTTTTCTCCTCATTGCTCTCTTTCAGTCCTTGTCCTTAAATAAACACCATTTTGTGAATATTTTTCCTTTTGAAGCATATTCTAAAACATTTTTTAGTGCTAGTCTTTGTAGGAACCATTTTTGAAAAAGTGTTTCTTGGTACTTTGCCTTGTTAAATGCTGGACAATTCTTCTTTGGCCAGAATGTGTAGGTGAGCAGCCAGGCAAACTGCTTTTCCAGACAGAGGACAAAATGGCTCATAAAGCAGCCAGTTATCCCAGGAGTCTGAGAGTTAGTTCTCAAATGGCCTAGGCTGCCTTCTTCTTGTGGATGTGCTGGTTGGTCCTTTCCTTCCCTCAGCCCCTCCCAGTCCCCCCTCATCCTGTCCCAGCCCCAGCTTCTAATCACCAGCAGTGCTTAAGCATCACTAACCCAATCAATGGGCAGGTGATTAGAATTAATTATCCACCTGCCTCAAGTACAGGTCTAGAGGAAAAATTGCATCCTTAACAGCTGGCAGGACTTGGCAGGTCACTCTGAGGTTGCTAGCCTGATGATTTTGGACTTGGCGATTATCTGCAATGCTTCTCTGTTTCACCCCAACCAGGGGCAAATGAGCATCAGAGGTGGTGCACGCGTAACTGACAAATGTAAACAAGGAACTTGACCTTGTTTGAAAACACCAGCAGAAAGAATGGCTGTCATTATGCCTGAAGCACTATCCACATATTATAACTGTGCCTCCTCAATAAGAAGCAGGTCTGGCTCTCATTATCCAGATACTGGAAAACAGAGGCTCACAGATACCACATCCGTCAAGATCACGCAGCATGTGAATGGCGTGGCCAGGTTTTATAACTGCGTCCAAAATCTGTGCTATTTCCCTAACATGTAAGCGACGTTTTTATCAGGAACAGCACTTAGCATGTCTGTCTCTTTCAACACAGAAGTCCTTTGTCAATAAAGGGGAGCCTGGTTATTGCCTCCCATGTCCAGATTTTCTAGGAATGTGGGCAGAAATGGCTGCTCTGCTTCTTGATTATGACTTCAGATGGTTTCTCTGTCTTCTTTCTTGATTATTCCTGATTTCTCTCTCCAGCTCTGAATCACAAGGCAGATTGGGGCAGAGAGTGGGGTTGCCATGGGGAGAGAGGAAGAGCATGCAGGGAGCTAACTGGCTTCCCAGTTCTAACAATCCAGTGTGAGCCGGGAAGAAAATGAGTCCCTCCGACAAGGAGCAGGTCACAGGACTAAGGAACGTCCTAGCATCGCTGTGGTGCCTGCATGGGCTTTGAAAGCACCAATGTGAGGTGTTCCTTCTCCCCACTGGAAAGTTCTGCAAAGAACAAATTAAATCCTATTTGCTTCTCCAGGAAACAGAGGCCGAGGAATCTGAGTAACTCTCCAAAGGTCACCAGAGTATTCAGTGGCCAGAGTGGGACAAGAATGGATGACTTTTCATCCAGATTTCAGGTTTCTATTCTCTGCCTTCTGTCATGGTGTAAGCCGCTGACATTAGAACAGTGTTCCCTCAAGGATGTGGTGCTTGGTAGAAATCTGAAGACATCAGGATAACCCCAGGCACCCTCCCACCCTCCTGCAGCCCCAGTTTTCATGTGTTCTCCTGTTTGACTCTTCCCCAGGGTTCCAAAGGAGAAGACATTGCCTTCATCAAGTTATGAAGGACAGTGAACTTGCCATATGGAAATGCCCAGTAGACATCTATTGAAATGATGGACCAATGAACAAATGAATTAGTTAATAAGAGGGGAAAACGAACTAGAATTTCAATATCCCAACAGGTAAACCAGAGGGGGAAAAATGCAGACAATTCACTGATGAGAAAACCCTGTGTTTCAAGAAAAAATTTGTTTAGTACTAAAGGAATGTATACATTGTCTTTGGAAGAAAAATTTGAGATTCATTCAGCATTATGAATGATTGGATTGACTTTGGAAATAACCTGTGGGTTACTGTGATAATTCAGTGAACTCCAATCTGTGCATTTCCACCTCCCAAATCACTTTACTCGTTTTCATTTTAATGTTCACCAGTATTAAAATCCATGAGCAGGTGCTGTGCTGTACAAAACATAAAACAACATAAAGCAGGCAAGAAGGAGAGGTGCTGGGATTCCATGTGAACTCTTCCAGGGTGTCCCACCAATGGTTCTTCTGTCTTCTCCACTGAAGCTTTTTCTCACCCCCAGGTGTCATAGTTTTGAAACATTTCAAAATGTCTCATCTCATGAAAACGTTCATTTCACTTGACTTCCTTCTCCTTTTGAGATCACAAATTCTGCTTCTTCGTTTGCCTTGCAAAAAGGGTATCTTCAGTTCCAGCCACTGCAGTGGTGACCATTTATCTGGTGTGGCAAGATGTGCTTCATATTTTTTCTTCTCCTCATCCTCCATGACCCTGCTCCTCTCAGCTTGGACAAACAGCCTTGCATTCTTGTGACATATTTTGTAATAATATTAAACTTTAATTCAAATTATTGGTTTGTGTTAAATCTCACTTCCTGTCACTTGGGGCGGGGCATGGAAGGTCCCCCCCACCCTGCTCTGTTGGGCCCTGGCTTCCTTTCCCTCAGCACCCTAAGACCCGCTTTCATCCTCTTCATCCTCCAAGTGCCATGAAGGCCTCCTTAAGATGGAAAAATATGATTTTGTCATTTGCTATTTTGGAAATTATTTTCTAACTCCCTTTATTAAAACCAGAAGTTTATCATGAGGGTACATGATAGACTGTAAGAAATTAAAGAATGGTACTGTCTTCTTTTCAGAATATTCTATAGAAATTGAAGAGGAGCACTAAATTTCCATTGCATTTCTTCACTTTTGGGTAGAACTTTATCATTTGAATGTCAAAATACTGATGAGTTTATCTTCACCAGAAGCTCTGATTGATATTATGTGTGTGTGTGTGTGTGTGTGTGTGTGTGTGTGTGTGTGTGCGTGTGTGTACCTACAGATATATTTGATTAATTCCAAGTAACATCAATGATTTTTTTTCAAAAAATTTAATTTGGTCAGCAACTATGTATCTTAACATGTAGTTTATTAGAGAAAATCAAGTGGATCTTTTGTGGAGTGTGAACTTCTTCATTCGTTATCTGGAGACACAAATCTAAGGTACAGCAATGGCAGATCCCAGGTGAAGTCAAGGGAAGTTAAATCCTCACTGAGACATGAGAGGAGCCCAGGGTTACCTGTTGGAAGTCAAGCCAAGGGGAGGCAATCAGATCCAGGCAGGGAGTGAGAATCAGGAGTAAGTATTGGGCAGAGACGCACACAGACGAGCAAAGGCATTTGAATGGCTGGCAGCAAGTGCTTGGTGGTTCTTTTATTTTTTTTTTCTTTTTTTTTTTTTATTTTGTATTTTTAGTAGAGACGGGGTTTCACCATGTTGACCAGGATGGTCTCGATCTCTTGACCTCGTGATCCACCCGCCTCGGCCTCCCAAAGTGCTGGGATTACAGGCTTGAGCCACCGCACCCGGCCTTTTTTTTCTTATTGTAATTTAGGTTTTGGGGTACATGTGCAGATCATGCATGATCATTGCTTAGGTACATACATAGCAAGGTGGTTTGCTGCCTTCAACCCCCGTCACCTATATCTGGTATTTCTCCCCTCATTATCCCTCCTCACCCAGCAGTCTCTCCCTTAACCCCCGCTACTGACTGCAGTGTGTGATGCTCCCCTCCCTGTGTCCATGTGATCTAACTGTTCAACACCCGCCTATGAGTGATAACGTACGGTGTTTGGTTTTCTGTTCTTGTTCTTGTGTCAGTTTGCTGAGAATGATGATTTCAGGATTCATCTATGTCCCTATGAAGGACGGGAACTCATTGTTTCTTACAGCTGCGTAGTATTCCATGGTGTACGTGTGCCACATTTTCTTTAACCAGTCTAATGATGATGGACATTTGGATTGGTTCCGGGTCTTTCCTACTGTAAACAGTGCTGCAATGAACATACGTGTGTGTGTGTCTTTATAATAGAACAATTGATAATTCTTTGGGTATATACCCAGCAATGGAATTGCTAAGTCAAATGGTATTTCTATTTCTAGGTCCTTGAGGAATCGCCACACTGACTTCCACAATGGTTAAACTAATTTACACTCCCCCCAATAGTGTAATAGTGTTCCTGTTTCTCCACATTCTCTCCAGCATCTGTTGTCTCCAGATTTTTTAATGATGGCCATTCTAACTGGCGTGAGATTGTATCTCAATGTGGTTTTGATTTGCATTTCTCTAATGACAGTGATGGTAAGCATTTTTTCATATGTTTGTTGGTCTCATTGATGTCTTCTTTTGTAAAGTGTCTGTTCATATCCTTTGCCCCCTTTTGAATGGGGTGGTTTGTTTTTTTTCTTGTAAATCTGTTTTAGTTCTTTGTACATTCTGGATATTAGCCCTTTGTCAGATGGGTAGATTGCAAAAATTTTTTCTCATTCTGTTGGTTGCCAGTTCACTCTAATGATTGTTTCCTTTGCTGTACAGAAGTTCTGAAGTTTAATTAGATCCCATTTGCCTATTTTGGCTTTTGTTGCCAATGCTTTTTGTGTTTTAGCTATGAAGTCTTGCCTATGCCTATGTGCTGAATGGTTTTGCCTAGGTTTTCTTCTAGGGTTTTTATGGTGTTAGGTCTTATGTTTAGATCTTTAATCCATCTGGAGTTAATTTTAGTGTAAGGTATGAGGAAGGGTCCAGTTTCTGCTTTCTGCATATGACTAGCCAGTTTTCCCAACACCATTTATTAAACAGGGAATGCTTTCCTCACTGCTTGTTTTTCTCAGGTTTGTCAAAGATTAGATGGTTGTGGATGTGTGGCATTGCCTCCAAGGCCTCTGTTCTGTTCCATTGGTCTATGTCTCTGTTTTGGTACCAGTACCATGCTGTTTTGATTACTGTGGCCTTGTAGTATAGTTTGAAGCCAGGCAGCATGATGCCTCCAGCTTTGTCCTTTTTGCTTAGGATTGTTTTGGCTATTCGGGCTCTCTTTGGGTTCCATATGAAGTTTGAAGTTTTTTTTTTTTTCCAGTTCTGTGAAGAAGGTCATTGGTAGCTTGATGGGGATAGTGTTGAATCTGTAAATTACTTTGGGAGTATGGCCATTTTCATGACATTGATCCTTCCTAACCATGAGCATGGGATGCTTTTCCATCTGTTTGTGTCCTCTCTTATTTCCTTGAGCAGTGGTTTGTAGTTCTCCTAAAAAGGTCCTTTACATCCTTTGTTAGCTATATTCCTAGGTATTTTATTCTCTTTGTAGCAATTGTGAATGGCAGTTCACTTTTGATTTTGCTGTTTGTCTGTTATTGGTGTATAGAAATGCTTGTAATTGCTACACATTGATTTTGTATCCTGAGAGTTTGCTGAAGTTCCTTTTCAGTTTCAGGAGATTTTGGGCTGAGATGATGGGGCCTTCTAAATATACAATCATGTCATCTACAAATAGAGACAATTTGACTTCCTCTCTTCCTATTTGGATACCCTTTATTTCTTTCTTGCCTGATTGCCCTGGATAGAACTTCCATTACTATATTGAGGAGGAGTGGTGAGAGCGGACATCCTTATCTTGTGCCAGATTTCAAAGGAAATGCTTCCAGTTTTTGCCCATGCAGTATGATATTGGCTGTGGGTTTGAGGTAAATAGCTTTTATTATTTTGTGATACATCCCATCGATACCTAGTTTATTGAGAGTTTTTAGCATAAAGTACTGTTGAATTTTGTCGAAGGCCTTCTCTGTATCTATGGAGATAATCATGTGGGTTTTGTCTTTGGTTCTGTTTATGTGGTGAATTACGTTTATAGACTTGCATATGTTGAACCAGCCTTGCATCCCCGGGATGAAGCCTGCTTGATCATGGTGGATAAGCTTTTTGATTTGCTGTTGCATTCTGTTTGCCAGTATTTTATTGGTGGTTCTTAATGCCATCCCCTTCTTCTCTAGTGCCCGAGCCTTGCACATTCCAAAGACGACATCTTTGAATTTCCAAAGTGTGGATGTTGTACTTTATGGTTGTAAATATTTTTCCCCCTAGAGCTAGACCTGGGCACATGTAACTACTGCTATTAATTTGAGACGTACAATTATGGATTTCAGAAAATGGGAGGGCTTTTCTCTTCATACTGTGGCCGGTTAGCTGGGCAGAGTTTTGGTGTGGAATCCATTATTTTCCATCTACTGAAGAGAAATGATGGACTAAATAACAGACTATATTTGAACTGGGAAAGTGGTTAGTATTACTGAAAACTGTCTCCTTCTTCACTTTTTATATTACTTTTTTGTTTTTGAGTAATTCGTTTTTCTCCGAGATAATGTCAGAAAATTGAGAGACACTTAAACTATATCATGCAAACAAATTAAAAAAAAAAAAAGATAACCCTTAGGGTGTATCTCATATAATAACTGTGTAACTGTGTGTTTGAATAAATGCATTAATATCATGGGTGCCTTTTGGTATTACGTATCATTATTTGAGCCAAGTAAGAAAGTTAATAAAGGTAGCTTTGGCTACTAACTTTCTAGGAGGATCCTCTTATAATCTAGTCATAGATTTTAGAGGAAAGGGTTCTGATTCAATCAGGTAGCAATTGTAATTATTTATACTGGCTCTAAAAAACACACAAAAATGTTGCACTAAGTTCTCTCTGCACCCTTTCCTTCTGGAGCTCTCTTAACCTGCAGCTTCTTGGCTTTTCCCTGCTATATCCATTTTTTTCCTCTAGTACTTATGGTCTCCATATCCTGGGTCTAACCTTTAAGATGGATATCTAATAAATGCACATTTTCTAAAGGCTCTTATACCCTCCTGTGGTTTATTGAATTTTTCCTATTGATCTAATTTGAATACACAATCACAGAGCCTTCAAAGAATGATGCATTTTTTAAATGGGCAGGGGCAGAAAAAGAAAGTTTATTTTATTTTTACTCTGATGGTTTTTCAAGTGAAAATCTGGCTTGGGGAAAGTTTAATCAGGGGAGCCAATCACCAGTAAAAGTAACATTGTTATTATTGTTTAATTTTAATTTCATTTTCTAAATTGAAAGATAATAATGTATATTTTTATCATGTAAAAGATGCCTTGAGGTAGAAGAAATACATTCCCAGAGAGCTATTATTCAGGAAGGTGACTGTAGTCAATGATGATACGTTATATTCTCAAAAGATATAAAGAGGGTGAATGTTAACTGCTTTCACCACAAAATGGTATGTATGTCAAGGAGTGCATATATTAATTAAGTAGACTTAACAGTTCCACAAAGTAACATTTCTTTGGAAAAGCAACATCAGACACATGTATTGGCATGACTATTAATAACTGTATTTATAGAATTTGGGGGAAAATAAAGCTGTTCATTGATTTATATTTGAGAGAGACTGTGAGCTAACTAAAGCATCAAAAGAATGTCAAAACTAAACACAAGATGTTCAAGTAAGCCCAGAGTACATAACCAGGACCAGTCTTTGAAAGCCTGGCGTGGCAAGGTGGCCGACTTCATGGTGTTGCGTGGGCCTCAGGGAAGCAGGGAGCCTTGAGGCAGGGTGGTGGGCCCCAGTGGTTCTGCTGGACGGGAAGTGAAATGGACCAGAGGATAATACACCTTGTGCCATAAAAGTCGTAACCTAGAACATATACTATTTCCAGAAATCCTGACCTTTACAATGAAAGAGACGCTGTGATCCGCTGTGATCTGAGTGATACAGAGAGGTGGTGACCTGGGGTACTCAGCATCCCTGCCTCTTCCTGAGCTCCAGATGTGCAGATGCACCGTGTGTTGAGAGGGCCTTGGGGGAGCTTTCATGGTGGCTCTGAGCACTAGCGAGTGGTAAGGACCCGAGAGAAACCAACATAGGTGGGCTGAGACTGCCAGTAACTCTGTAAATAATATTTGCACCTAATTCCCCTCCAAAACTACCTCTGAACATGGACTGCCACCTACAGCAAGGTGAAAAGATGCTTGTTTATCAAAAACAGATGCTAGGATGCAATGAGGACACTGGTGAAGTGGTTGGGATTATACGATCTCAGGGAACATGTCCTCTGATATAAATTTTATCTGAGGTTGTACAGTCCTAAGGATGGTAGTTGTAAAATCTCCACTAATCATTTGCTAACACTTCGTAGTGACAAAGCAGCCCGTAAGTCAGCGCATTGGGAGGCAGTTCAAATGGTTGATGGTTTGTTTATTCATCAAGTGGCTTTCGTCTCTCTCTAATTTCTACCTTGACTCTGGCTTGGATCTTGGAACCAGGTAGAGCAGATTTCAGCATTTCTTCACAGAATAGTCTTACTGTATGAGGGAGCAACCACTGAGTCGCACCTTGCCTTTGTTTTCCTGTATAAACATTTTGCTGTATAGACACCTTTGTTTTGTCTGTCTCTGAAAAGCACACAAAAGTGTTGCACTAAGTTCTCTCTGTACCCTTTCCTTCTGGAGCTCTCTTCTATGCTCCTGCCCTCACGGAGGAGGTCGTATGGCTCAAGAGACAGTGCCTCCAGTGTGACCTTAGTGTTTTGAGACCTACTTAGAAGGCAGTGTTGGGAAAAGAACTGGCCTGCACAGCTGCTCTGAATGCAGCTCTTCTGTCTCTGCAGGCAGACCACAGACACGCTGAAATCCTCTTTTTCCTACTGGGAGGATTTTTTTTTTTTTTTACCCTTTGTCTTAAGTTCAGTGGTACATGTGCAGGTTTGTCTTATGGGTACACCTGTGTCATGGGCGTTTGTTGTACAGATTATTTGGGCATGCAGGTATTAAGTCTAGTAGGTATTGGTTAGTTTCCTGATCCTCTCCCTCCTCCCCATCCTCCCACCCTCCCCACTCCGATAGGCCCCAGTGTCTGCTGTTCCCCTCAATATGTCCATGTGTTTCCATCTTTAGCAGAGACATTGCATGCTGGTGTCTTCTCCTCAGCAACAAGGCTGCAATGAATCTCCCAGTTCCAGAGGAGGGAAATCTGCATTCCTGCCTTCTGAGTCCCCAGGACAGACCTCTCTGTGAGGAGGCTCCTCAGGTTTTCATGTATTGCTTTGTAGTAGTTGCTCAGGGGACCAGAAAGACGGGCTAGAGAAAGCTGATTAACGATAGATTCTGTAAAGGAAAATGGAATGTTCTAGAAGGGAAGAGGAGGATTGAGCTTGACCCAGTCAGCATAGAGCTCTGCCCAACTGCCCTGGCTGTGCCAAGGACACATCACTGGGCTCTGTGGGATCCATGAAGAGGGGAAGAGTTTCCACCTATTTCTTACAGTTCCCAAAGATTAGAACAATGCTGGCTTCTGATGGAGTCTAGAAAATGTAAAGCAGAACCAACTAAGTCTGATTTCTTATTTTCCCTCATGAAAATTCCCTAGTGCAGGCAGACACTAAAGGGCTCTTAAAATGAAGCACCTTTAGGAAGTATAATTGTGTGTGCTGTCCAGTGTTTGAGTAATTTTGTCAATTTCCAATGTAATATGTTTATAAGTTGAGGGTGGAGAGTTTTACAATTGGTAAAACACCTGGGAGCTAGCTCCAATCCCTTTTCATTTTGTAATAATAGAATAAGACACAGACTCAGGGTGGAGGCGGAGAAAGAGAGACAGAGAGGAACAGAGGAAGCGAGAGGGAAAGAATGAATAGTCAAAAAATAAACAAGAAATAGTCTGAGAAGAAGGCATGCTGTAAAGCGAACAGTTCCCAAGGGTGCAACTTCAGGAATAGCCCCACGTCCTCAGTAGATAAGAGAGAGAAAGGAAGTAAACCAAAGCTAGTTCCTCATTTTAGCTGAGGCCCTCTGATTCTCCAGAGCCTTGAAGCTCACTTAGGAGAATTTCCAGAACTTGGCAACGAAACTGTGAAACCAATATTAGGGTTTCAAGGGACATTGGAAAGCACTAGCCAGGGGCCACCTGAGACACAGGAAGACCCTTCTGTATCTGGGAATACTGTACCAGCCCCAATGTACCTAAGCAAAAGGGCCCATGAGATACATGATGAAAGCATTGTAAATTACACTTTAAATGAATGTCAATATCTTTACTTATTCAAGGTCTTAATATTGGGAGGTGGAGCAGGGAGCTACACAGTTAGATATAACATACCTGTGCCAAGGCTGTCAGCATGGTTAGAAAGTTCTTATGGTTAGCCAACGTCAAAATTCCTGAACGGACCCTAATTCTGTCCTTTGCAGTCATATAGCAAGGCTGATGACCCTTGTACACGACATGCATTCTAAAGTTAGTAGACAGCAAGGTGCTACCTGAGAAGCATTGACGGTGTTGATCTAACAGCCTACCTTTGCTCAGCTCAGACTCCTGGGAGCGCTCCATGTTAGGGTTCTAACTGAGCCACTGGACCTCTCCAGGGAGCTCAGACCCATGTGATCAAGGTCCCTGGGCACTGTATTTCTGAATAGTCTTCAGCTGTGTCTCCCAAACTCACTGCTAGAATCTACCCTGTGGTCAAGAAGGAGGACAGTTTCTGGAAGTAGGAAGTCCCTTCCCAAGAAGAGGACAAAGTGTTGATCCCAGAAGATGAAGGTCGGATAGCAGAAAACCAAGCCCTAAATCACATACACGTTGGCTCTCACACTGAGTATATCAGCACAAGTTAAATCTGGCCTTGCTATTACATGGCTTTTGTATTTCATGGAGGGAGAAGCCTGGTGGGGACACAGGTGTAATTTTCTCTCCCTCGAGTAAGCGTTCCAGGAACCATTCTGAACACATTTTTTGGTGAGCCCAATAGAAGTTACATCAGCTGTTTTGGCGTCTTCCCTTGCGGTAAGGGGGGCTTTCAGTGTGGTCATGGGCACATTGCAGAGCAATTCAAGGAAGCCTTTGGCATTGCACAGAGAGGAAGCAGCTGATCCCAACATGCAGCTCCCGTGCCAAGGGGCAGATCCCTGGCTCATTACATCAGCGCCTTCCAAGTCCTGCTGGCACAGCAGACCAGTTCCAGGAAGGCTCAGGAGCCTCCCTGGGAAGGAGGTGGAGCTGAGTGAACTCCCACGCCTCCCGCCTGGCACAGAAGGGCCATTTTCTGAACTGAGTCTAGCACCACATAAACCTCCCACCCGTCTACGAAACGGAGGTGTGTGAGTTTAGAAACTACCCACAGAGCTTGGAGGAACAGCCCAGATAAGGCCTCACAGAGGCCTGACTTTTAGGGTGGGTCTGCATTTACTATGAAGAAAGGCTCCAAAAAAAGTAACACACAGGCCTACCAGTGTGTGATTTAAGCAGCCATGTGTACATGAGTGTGGGGGATGTGTGTGTGTGTGTGAGGGATTCGTATGTGTGTGGTGTGTGTGTTTTTGCATACATGACTGGTTTGTATGTGGTATACGTGTGATGTGCATGAACATGGTGTGTGTGTATTTGTGTGT
This sequence comes from Sapajus apella, assembly GCF_009761245.1. Taxonomy (NCBI): domain Eukaryota; kingdom Metazoa; phylum Chordata; class Mammalia; order Primates; family Cebidae; genus Sapajus; species Sapajus apella. The sequence continues at coordinate 4,232,207 of NW_022437056.1, forward strand.
ACATGAGTGGTATGTGAGCATGTGTGTGTATTTTTGTGTACATGAGTGGTATGTGAGCATGTGTGTGTATTTTTGTGTACATGAGTGTGGTGTGGGTGTGAGGAATATGTGTGTGGTGTATCTGAAAGTGGTGTTTGTGTTTTTTTGTTTTAGTGTACATGAGTGTGATATGTGTGTGTAAGGCATATGTGTGTGGTGTGTCTGAAAGTGGTGTGTGTGCTTTTGTGTGTACATATGGTGTGCATGTGGTATATGTGTGCATGGGTTTGTGTTTGTGTGTGTGTGGTATGTGTGTCTGTGTGGTATAGGTGGATATGTGTGAGCATGTCTGTGTGTGTGCCTGTGTGAATGGTGTGTATTTGTGTGTACATGAGTGCTGTGCATGTCTGGGGGGATATATGTATGTAAGCATGTTGTGTGTGTGTGTGTGTGTGTGTGTATGTGTGTTTGTGGTGGGGGCAGGAATGGAGGGTCACAGGTCTTGGTCTTAGGGAGGAATGTGTGTGTTTATGTGTGTGTTCTTGTGTACATGAATGTGGTTTTTGTGTGTGTGGTGTGTGAACGTGGTGTGTACACTTGTGTATACATGAGTGGCATATATGTGGCATCAGTGTGTGTGTGTTTGTGGTGGGGGCACGAACGGAGTGTCACAGGTCCTTGTCTTGGTGGGTGGTGTGTGTGTGTGTTTGTGTTTGTGTGTGTGTATTTTTGCATACATGAGTGTGGTTTGTGTGTGGTATGTGTGTGTGTGGTGTGTGTGAATGTGGTGTGTGTGTTTGTGCGTACGAGTGGTGTGTGTGTGTGGCATGTGTGTGTGTTTGTGTGTGGTGGGGGCAGGAATGG
>NW_022437056.1:4233059-4375770 GCF_009761245.1 Sapajus apella
GTGTGTTTGTGTACCTGAGTGTGGTTTGTGTGTGGCATGTGTGTGTGGTGTGTGTGAACATAGCATGTGTATTTGTGTGTATATCAGTGGTATGTTTGTGGCATATGTGCGTGTCAGCATGTCGTGTGTGTATACATGAGTATGGTTTGTGTGTGGTGTGTGTGTGAACGTAGTGTGTGTGTATTTGGGTGTGCATGAGTTGGGGGGTGTGGGGGGGTGGTCAGAAATGGCAGGTCACAGGTCCTGGTCTTGGTTACACGCCCTCTCTCTGTAGACCTGTTTTCTATGTCCTTAAGATCTGTCCTGTTTAGAGAATTTTTAGTTTCATGTAATTTTTAACTGTGTTGAATCCCAGAACCTCAACAACTTTGCCAAATGAACTTCAAGTGTTCCTGAAGCCTCCAGAAATTGGAAGATCATTAACGAAGGGCTGCTTGGTCTCAATTTCAGAACTATTGTTTAGATTCTGAGAGATTCTAAGCCCTGAGGACATTTGACCCAAATGTCTCTGCCTTCACTGAGTTCCAGAAGAATCAGCCACATGGCTGTTTTTTCCATTTTCCCAACCCAGCCAAACTGTAGCATAGTGTGAAAACATTTATTTATTCTACAGATCTTTACTAGACACTTACTCCTCCTTCAGGTCACAAACACAGTTCTAGATATTGGGAGTGCAGTGGTCAATATATTTACAGGAAAAAAATCATGTGTCTTACATTGCAGAGGGAGTAGAAAAACAAATGAGCAAATGAAATATGCCCTTTGAAGATGAGTATCATAGAGAAAAACAAAGCGGTAAGATTAGGGGATGCTTCGAAAGGCACTGTGATTTCCAGTGATGGGTCAAGGAAGTCCATAATGAAAAGGAAATACTTAAGATCTAAAGAAAATGGGAAAAGAGCCACATGATCCCTGGGTAGGAATGTTCCAGGAAGAAGATATAGGAAACCTCAAGACTTCGAAGTGAGCTTACCTAGTGTTTTCCAGGAAAAGGCTAACTCAGTGGCTTTAGTGGAGTGAACAGAGACAGAGGGATTAGGTCAGAGAGTTGATGGGAACCTGGTGATGGAGGTGGTCAGATTATATGAGACCTTGTAAACGTGAATTATGGCTCTGGGCTACAGAATTACATGATGCAGCTCAAGGTTTTAAAAGATCGTTGTCATTAATAGGTTACCAAATGTAAAGGGCCCAGACCTGTACAAGGAAGACCAGCTGGGAGCTGTTTATGGTAACTCAGGCTAGAGCTTGTGCCGCCTTTGACCAGGGTGGTAGTTATGGTGTTTTCAGGAGAGGTTTGATGCTGAACACATTTTCCTCTCACTGTTCAGTTTGAAAATAATCTAAATATCTAGAAAGGAATGTTACAATGATACCCACATATGCCCCATTCCTGCATTCACAAATTCTTAACATTTCGCTATATATGTTTTGACTTTTTCTTTGTGTACGTACACATATATCCATAAAAATATATGGCTGAACCTGTTGATACCCATTTGTAGATACCATGATATTTTAGCATTTCCTGAGAAAATATTTTCCTGAGAAAAGGTGCTTCTATGTATAACTTAACCACAAACAAGAAAATTATTATCGATGACACAGTACAAATATTCAATTCATTCCCAAGTTTATCCAATTCATAAAAAAGCCTTTTATAACTGCTTTTCCTTGTTTTTCTTAATCTCACTTTGTTTTAAGGTATAACATTTTCATACAGTAAAGTGTTCAGTGCAGCCGTAAACATTTTCAATGTGTTAAACTTTTTCTCAGGTTAGCAATCTTCCATGTGGTCAGGGCATGAAAAGATGGAAACAGTGTCCTCAGCCCTTCATCCTAGAGACTTAGCTGATAGGATTTGCTGGAGAATCAAGTAAGAGGTAAGAGAGAAAGACAGGGATGAACGGAGCCCCAGGGTTTTTGGCCTCAGTCAAACTAGACCAGAAGATTCGCTGTTTACTGTTAGCCGTATAGAATCCAAGGAGAAGCCTGGACTGAAGATGGAAATTCGGAAGGCATCCACATACAGGGAGTCTTTAAGGCAAGCAATTAGATGAGCTCACCAAGTAGAAAAGGTCCAAAGACCACGGCCTTTGGGCCTCCAAAATTAGGAAGTCAGATAGGGGAGAAAGGGTCAGCAAAGGACGCTAAGGAGTGGTGTCAGAGCAAGAGAAGAGGAAAATCAAACGAATGTGTCTTGGTTGTCTGGCTAACAACAGATCGAGGCATGTGGATCCCTGTCCAACCAAGCTGAAATGAAGTGAAGCCTAGAATTTGAGGTGCTGGTCACTTGACACACAATAGCTTTGGTGTAATGCTGGAAGCAAAAGCCTGGCCTGTGTGAGGGAAGGAAGAGGAATGAAGAAATTAAAATGATCAGGAGATTTTACTGTAAATGGTGATAGAAACTGAACAGTAGATAGAGAAGGAAGTGAGGTCAAGTATTTTTTAACCTATGGGAAAAAAACTGATTCAGGGAGAGGAGCTATACTGTTTTGTCAATGCTCTTTAATAGGTAATGCGATAGTTTTGTGTCTCAGCTTGGCCAGGACACGGTACCGAGACATTTGGCCACACACTGGTCTAGATGTTGTTGTGGAGGTATTTTAAGCATGTGATTAATATTTAGATTGGTGAAATTTGAAACAGATGATCTTCATCATGGTAGTGGGTGTCTTTGTTCTCATGCTGCTCATACAGACATTCCTGAGACTGGCTAATTTATAAAGAAAAAGAAGTTGAACGGACTCACAGTTTCACATGGCTGGGAGGCCTGACAATCATGGCAAAAGGTGAACAAGGAGTGAAGGTATGTGTCCCACGGCGGTAGAAAGGAGAAGTACCAAACAAAAGGGGGAAACGCCCCTTATAAAACCATCAGATCTCATGAGAGCCAACTACAGTGTGAACAGGACGGGGAAACTGCCTTCCTAATTCAGTTGTCTCCATCTGATCCCTCCCATGACACGTGGGTATTATGGGAACTACAACTCAAGATGACATCTGCATGGGGACACAGCCAAACCATGTTAGTGGGCCTCATTCAGGCAGGTAAAGACCTTGAGAGAACAAGACTGAAGTTCCCCAAGGAAGAGGGAGTCCTACCTCCAGTCTGCCCTTTCATCATCCACAACTGTACTAGCCAATTTCTTAACATGAATCTCTGTGTGTGTGTGTGTGATTACGTGTAGACATATACATATCATATACATGCACATAACCTATTGCTTTTATTCCAATGGAGAACCCTGACTAAGGAATGAGTTTTATTTATAAATAGAGGGTTTTTTTTTTTTTTTTTAGATAGGAATAGTAGTGTGAGGTTGGTTTTTAGTAACAAGTGAAGAGAGAACTGGTGAACTCGTAACAGCAGAGTTCATGGAAGGTTTCTGCTGATGGCTTCAAACACTGGCAATACGCTAAGGGTTCACTGAGGGTAAGTCGTATATTTAAAGTAAGACATGTCAGTCAGTGTGTGTCTGTCTCCTTTGGTATACACCTGTGCTAATATTGGCACAGAGTGACAGAAGGGTGGGCTTCATGAGGGCCAGGGTGTTGGCAATCAGGAAGAAGGCAGGTAAGGGCAAGGGTTTTAGAGAGAAGCTAACATTCGTAATTATGTTTCCTGAAATTTAAGCTGAGAAAGAAGAGATGTGAGAGACAATGAAGATATGATTGTACGATGGATGGGTGGTCTTGGGGATGTTGACTCATGGCTGATGTCAAGATATAAGTAAGAGTAAGAATGGAAGACAGAAGGAGGTAGGAAGAGAATGTACTACTGTCGATGAAATCATAAAGGGAGTGAAGAATTTGGCAATGATTAGGACTAAGGATATGATCAGGGGATTAGATCATTTAGAAAGGGGATGATCCTGGACAGTTGAAAGACAAGGACCAGCTATGAGTGAACAGAGCACAGAAATCTAGTGTTTTCAAGAAATGAAAATGAGGAAAAATCTGAGGTTTTGTTTTTTGATGAATCCCTTGTCATAATTTGTGCTGCCCATCCACCCCTTGTTGCAAAGCTGGAAAGATTTAGAAATGGGAGGAAATTAACTAGGAACAGCAATGGAAAGTAACAAGTTGTGGTAGAAAAAAAATGGTACAACCATTTCTTAAACTTATCTACAACTTAACATAGGGAGCCTGTGTTTGTATTACCTTACGTGGCAGGAGGGAATTTGCAGATGTGGTTAAGATTAAGGACCCTCATATGGGTCCTTGCGATTGGTGGAACTCATCTAATTGCAAGGGTCCTTAAAATTAGAGAAAGTTTTCTGGTTGACATCAGAGGAAAATGTGACCGTGGAAGAATGGCCAGAAAATGCAGTATTGCTGGCTTTGAGGATGCAGGCAGGGAGGCAAGAGTCAAGGACTGTAGCACTACAAAAAAACTGGGAATGACCTTCAGCTCACAAAAAGCAAGAAAATGGGGAGCCGGATTCCATAGCCCCAGGAATGAAATTCTGCAAAAAGCCCAAATGAACAGGAAACAATTCCCCCCAGAACCTCCATAAATGGATACAACTTGCTTTACCACACCAAAACCCATGTTGAACTTCTGACCTACAGCAACAGGAAATTAATACAGAATTAAAACTACTCCACTCACTATTTCAGATATTTACAGCGTGAGAGGATTCTAAAGCAAATTACATCATCCTCAATTTCTGTTCACAAAGCTTCAGTTACTCCCAGGATCATCACAGCCAGTCCCAGCCCTGACTTCACAGACAGACAGTAGGGTTCTGAGAACACAGCCAGCCACATGGGGGCTGACACCCTGCTTCCAGAGAATTAAAGGTTAAACTTGGTGTTGAACTGACTGAATAAATAAATTCAGAATTTCCCTGTCCAGTGTTTTGGAGGGATCCCTGCCACCTTGAATAAAAAGAGAGTATTCATGAAAATGAGCTGGGCATGGTGGTGTGCGCCTGTAGTCCCAGCTACTTAGGGGGACTGAGGCAGGAGAATCGCTTGAACCCAGGAGGTGAAGGTTGCAGTGAGCTGAGATCCAGCCACTGTACTCCACCCTTTTGACAGAGCGAGGTTCCATCTCTTAAAAAAAAAAAAAAAAAAAAAAAAAAAAAAGAGGAGTATTCATTCATGGAAGCCACAACTTGGGAATCATTGTTTTAAAAAAATCTCTTCCTAAAATCCTTTTGAATTCCTCTGTGAAACCTCTGCCAAGCATCACTGTCTTTCTCACCTGGTTTGTGACTTCCCTTCTGTGTACCTGCCCCACAACGTTCTCCTCAGAGAAACCACAGTCATCCTTCACTGGCCCCTTTCTTCTTCCTCCTTGACTTTTTGAGGGGGGAAAAATGTCTGGTAAGGTGCCCTCTTACTGTGTAGCTCACTCATATTTACATTTCAGTCCTATGTTTAATCCATTCTCTCAGTTGAGCGTGTCTTGGCATCTGAATAGGTCAATAACACCTATTGTATATTCTCATAGCACAATAAAAGTGATGTGCTATACTTTTATTTATCTGATGCTTTGATTAAATTTATCTGTCCACCACCAAGGCTTAAGATCCTGAAGGTAGTATCATGTCTGTTTTCATTCTTCATTTCTCAACATACTATTTGAGATGTACCATACCTGGTATTAAAAATAAGATTACATGAGATGGATATGGTGGCTCAAGCTTGAGTCCAGGAGTTTGAGACCAGCCTGAGCAACATGACAAAAGCTCATCTCTACAAAAACTGCAAAAGTTAGCTGTGTGTGGTGGCGTGTGCCTGCCCCAGCTTCTAGGGAGGCTGAGACTAGAGGGTAGATGGAGCTAGGCAGGTCAAAGCTGCAGCCAGCCACGATCATGCCACGCACTGCAGCCAGCCACAATCATGCCACGCACTGCAGCCAGCCACGATCATGCTAAGCACTGCAGCCTGGGTGACAGTGCAAGATCCTGTCTCAGAAAAAAAAAAAAAAAAAAAAAAAAAAAAAAGAATAAATAAATAAGTGAATGCCCATGAGAACATTTGTACTCTGAGATGGAACTAAGAAATCTCTACTTACGTTTGAAAAAGAGTCCAAGGAAAATTTTGAAATTGTTAGGTTAAAATCTCATTGCTATTTTTAAAGAGAACATCCAGGCAGTTTCCTGAAGGGATATATTTGGGGATTTCTTTCTTTCTTTTTTACAAATATTTGGTTGACAAGGTAGACCTACAGAAAAGCGTTAATCTCATTTCTATCACTTTGAGAGATGAAAGAAAGCATTCATTACACGCTTTGCAAGTATCTTGAAAACCACATGAGAAATATTTGAGAAATAATCCATCCATATTTCAATATTTCAGGATCAATATTTTAGGACACACATGATCACTTTGTTTAGACAGATGCTGAGCATCTGGGTGGTTGTGAGGGTGTGTTTTCCTAGATCTCTTCCTACCCCTATTTTTCTCTGCTCATCATTGTCTAGAATCAGCCCATGCTAAGGCACTACGCAGACAGAAAGCTCTGTGAAGCTCTACAGTTAGGATCTCTTATCACTGGCCTCTGGCTCTAACATAGCAGTATGTGTTATTGTTTGAATGAGATTTGGTGGTTATCTGTGACCCAATTTTAGGAAGGGTATCATTTCAGGAAGAACATCTGAATTCAGCAAATATGAAGCAGAAGAACGTCAAGGAACTTGTAAAGTACATAGTTATGGCTCTCAGTAGATTGGATTTGTTAGGCTACAGAGGAAGAAACCTGTAAATAGAAATAGTTACTACTAATAAGGATTGTCTGTCAAGCACATGGCTGCCATTGGGTAGTAGAGAATCTCATTGCTGTGGTAAAAATGTGCTCATTGTTTTTCACAAAGTTCATGTGTTGAAAGTTTAATCCCCAGGGCAACACTGGTGAGAGGTGGAAACTTTAAGAGGTGATTAGGTCATGAGGGTTCTACCCTCATCAATGGTTTAATTGTGTTAAAACAGGAGTAGTATCCTTATAAAAGGATGAATTTGGCCTCCTCTTTCTCTTACTCTCTCTCTCTCTCTCTCTCTCTTTCTCTCTCTCTCTGTCTCTGTCTTTCACATTCGCTCATATGGTGCTTTTTGCCATGTTATTACACAGCAAGAGGGCTGTCATCTGATTCTGGTGCTTTGATCTCGGACTTCCCAGCCACCAGAAACATGAGAAATAAATTTTGGTTCTTTATCAATTATCCAGTCTTAGATATTCTGTTATGACAACACAAAATAGACTGAGACACTAGTTTAAATTTCTCAAAATGCAATCAAGTAGACATCACTATGGTCTCCCTTTTGCATAATACTGTCATAACATGGTCATTTCTCAAGAGTAAACACACTTCCCCAGGTTATGTAGGATAGTGCCAGTGTTATGTTTCTTATCTTCCTTTATTCCCACTTTTCAACCAGATTGAATTATTCAGTCGTTCAAGTCAATCCTCTGTTTGAAAAATGCTTAAATCAGTGGGGAGTTAGGAGAGACATAAGAAAGAAAAAAATCTAATGATATTTATTCCAGGAATATTTTGGGGAAAGAGACCAATGGTAGCTCTACAGGGGGCTATACTCTCAGGAATTACATTCATTCCTTAAAACAAGGAAAATTCCATGGTACTAATGTGGAGAAATAATCTGTAGGTGGGATCTGAAGATATTTAAGAGGGTGACATGGTTTGGGTCTGTGTCCCCACCCAAATCTCATCTCAAATTGTAATCCCCACATGTCGAGGGGGGACCTGGTGGGAGGTGATTGGAACATTGTGGGGTTCCCCCATGCTGCTCTTGTGATTGTGAGTGGGGTCTCAAGAGATCTCATGGTTTTATGAGTCTGGCAAGTCCCCTCCTTGCTATTTCTTCCTGCCCCCTTGAGAAGAAGGTGCTTGCTTCTCCTTCACCTTCCACCATGATTGTAAGTTTCCTGAGGCCTCCCTAGTCCTGTGGAACTGTGAGTCAATTAAACCTCCTTTCTTTATAAATTACCCAGTCTCCAGTAGTTCTTTAAAGCAGTGTGAAATGGACTAATACAGAGGGGCAGTCGGTGATGAAATAGGAAGCATATAAATCATTTTTATCAAAAGTGAAAATATGAGCTCCCAGGAACACTTGTCAATATGACTGAGAGCCAGTACAAAGTGCCCAAGGGAGAAAATCCCGTGGAAGCAAGATAATAATGTGCGTGGCCTGTTCAATAAGCACTTAGCCTGAGGTCTTTCTAATATGCAAAGCAAAGCAAGGGTGCTTGTGCTCTTTCTTCTGTCTTCAGCGTGCTGACTTTCTTGCAGCAACCCAGACTTGCCCTATAAAAGTTCTCTAATTCATTTGTCCTAAAAGGCCTTCATGGTAGCTGCTGTTTGAAAAGATTATAAAATGTAGGCTTAAAAGAAACACATCTGAAATGGATAAATGTGGCTAATGAGATGTCTTATAATTAAAGTGTAGAACTCCCTGCCACACGTTATTAAGACTCAGGAATCTTCAAACAAGAATTACAACAGGGAGAACATCAGCAATGCCATTAACAGTGATAAAATTAGAAGGAAGATCAATCATCCTACTTGAGGGCACACACCAAGGGCTGGACAAGGTGGAGAGGAATTTATGTCACAGTGTATCACTTAAGAATCAGAATTTCACACATAAAGCCCTTCCATCTTAAACATGAGTGATTTTTCTATAATAATTCCCTTTTGATCTCTATTATATATTTACTATTAATTTATTAATGTTTGCCTTTTCAATTCTAGGTGCATTCTCTTTTCTATCTTTAAAATGGTTACAATATTCTGGTTTCTTTTAGGCCCATGGTTATTGGAATTGAAATGGTACAGTAGGATTATTGGTTGAAAAGGAAGAAAAAAAAGCTAGGTTATACCCATTTTTCCCTCCAGTGAATAATTCCGATAATTTTTTGTGGGGGATATAGGTTCTTCCTTTTTCATCCAGGCTACAATGCCATGGTATCATCATGGCTTACTGCAGACTTGACCTCCCGAGTTCAAGCAACTCTCCTCCCTCAGCCTCTTGAGTAGCTAGGGCTGCAGGCATGCACCACCATGCCCAGCTAACTTTTTTAAAAAGGTATTTATCTGTAGGGATGGGGTTTTATTGTACTGCTCAGTCTGCTGGTCACAAACTTCTGGGCTCAAGCGATCCTCCTGCCTTGGCCTCCCAAAGTGCTTGGATTATAGGTGTGAGCCACTGCATCTAGCTGATGTTACATAATCTTCTGCATTAAAAATGAAAACGAAACTTTGAAGTTTTTTTTGTTTTTTTTTTAAATCTGGCCTTGTTTGTCCTTCCACTTGCAAATGCTCAGATGAGAATACTGAGAGTAATAATAAGTATTTCCTCCCCACACCAAGGTCACTCAAGACATCAGTGGGAAACCTGAAGCTAGCGCTCTGGCCGTCAGCTTCTTTCCCAGCCCCGCCCCCTTTAGACGGCACCACGCTGTGTGCAGTGGCTGCAGCGGGAAGAGCCAAGAGTCAGCAGAAAGTAACCGCCTGCCTGCAAAGTTTACAGACAAAGGAAATTTTTCCAGGTCATTTCCAAATATATTTTTTCTCAGGTATCTTAAGTGCTCTTAGCAAAGAATGTAACATTAGTAGCTTACAAAACTGTTTTCCTCTCTGAATAAGTGAATGTATTGAAGTTATATGCCCATGGTGCTACATAATCCCAAATAAAGGGCTGTCAGTGGAACAGGCAGTATTACCTCACTGAAGAGCTAAAATCCCATGCACTTTGTTGCAAAAAAAAAAATGGGTATTTTTCAAGGATGCTTTGAAAATTGCTGCAATCTCAAGGCAACTGTAATTTGTGTGCCATAGCCTTTCTTATTTTCCTATTCAGTTTCCATGGCAAAGCCAATATCCAGAAAGTGAGACAGGGAAGTTTAAAGACATGTCACTGTGACCTTTATATTTTAGTTTTCTTAATATATTAATTGTCTATTGCAATGAATTGGCATATATATGTATATATATATATATACACACACACACACACATTTTCTCTTACTATTGCAAACATATTCATTTTGTAAATTTAGGACACAAGTAGCTTTCATCTAGAAATCATTCAATAGTATAAGTAAACTGAACTTGAAATCATAGAATAAAAGAAGAAAAAGTATACACATACACATTGTGTTTCTGTTTGGTGATAGTCGATGGAAAAGTAGTTGAAAACCAGATATTTGGCATAAAAAAAAATGAAAATTAAATAAAGTGAAAGTCTAAAGCTGAATATTCATCCCTTTGTATCTCAGAGTATATATCTTCTTTTATATGTTTTATAAAGTTCTATAAATTAATCTGCCTCCTCCTGCTAGCAAGTTATTTTAACTTTGAATTGTCCCCAAAACTGACTGAAAATGAAAACCAAAATGTTTAATATTTTTAAGTTACATTCCTTTGTTTTTCCCTTTTCAGTCTTTCTTAAGGTCATTATTAAAAGAGATGTCAAAGAGATAAAATATTGGAAATTCTAAGAGACTCGTGTGATTTTTTCCAGTCGACCATGGTATCTCTGCTTCTCATAGAGAAGAAGAAAGTAATGGCCTTACAATGTAGACTTTGTTTAATGACCTGAAGAAATATTTTATTTGTCATTAATTAAATGAGCTAATGATGATTCTGTGTTATAATATGAAATTGTCTTTGCGAAGAACTATTTTGGCTCCAGACAGAATTCTAAACTGGGAGCAGGCTGGTGAAAAGGAAAGGAACAGAAGCTGTCAATTTATGTTGACATGCAGTAAAATTGAAAATCAGGTCAATATTGTTGACAGGATTGACTTGCAGACATTGCGCTCTGCTTCGCTGTAACATCAGAAACATTTTACCGCGGATCGTTACAACAGTCAGCTGGCTAGATCTTCTAATATATGTCTTTCATCTAACTATAAATGTGGGAAAGGATTTAAATCTATACAGCTCAATCTTTTAACAGTGTTTATGTAATTAGCAAACACTGAACACATGAATGTATCAATGGAGGTAATTTCTGCCAATATTTTCACCAAAGCACATGTAGCTGGTTATGAAACAGTGGAACAAGGGCAAAGTAACGCCATTTGACCGTGGTTTGGAATGTGATGTGTGAGAGGAGAGAATAGACATTGACTTAAAGTTGTAAGCAGCTTGTCCTTGTGTTTGCTTTTAGGTAAAGTGAAATGTGAAAATTCATCACAATGCAAATGAATTTTTGTTTTGTTTAATTTTGTTTATTTTAGTGTTTCTATCTTGGGCTGCATTCAATGTTGCCTTTCAAGGATCGCATAAGAATATAGATTTAATAACAACATATATTATAGGAAATTGGTGAATTCTGAGTCTTTCAGGTAGAAGCAATGAATATCATTTATATTTGGGCAGAGTAACAAAATCTTATATCTAAGTACTAAAGTTATAGTAAAACCCCACTTTGAACTCTGTAAATGCCAGAAAAACTTGTATAATATTTAAATTGCCAATTAAAATGTGTAAAAGTAGTATTGGTGAAACTGTAAGTGGCTGGTAAAACTGTTGAGAAAAACTCAAGGGAGAGATTCCTGGGATGAATGTCATGTACCATTGAGAATGGAAAGAACTAGTTACAGAAATTTGTTGGTGGAGGTTCAGTGTGGCCCACATCCACAAAGTAAACCCAGATAAATATCTGTCACTCAACAGTGCTTTCTTAGATAAAAATTATGAAGTTACATATCTCCGTCTTCAAAAAGCAAACATCTTGTTTAGTAAAACAACATTTAATCACCAGGAGACTATTTGTATCAACATACTTTTATGAAAGAATGACATTTTAGAAATAGGTCTTCATTTCTGATTAAGAATCCCTATTTATCTTAACAAATAGAACATTTTCTCATAGAACAACATTTGTAATGAGACAAGGTAGATGTTATAATATTCCCTATGGTGAGAATTGATTATCCTTGATTTTGTTATTAACTTTAATTACTCATCTCCCTGCCCCTCTTTTATTTTTTCTTCAAGCAATATTTACTGAATTTCCAGTGCATATATGGTAATATTTTAACTTTAGGATTATACAAATGAATCATACAGTATCTGTCCTCCAAAAGGTTATACATAGTCTAGGAGATGTTACAGTCTTACTGCTTCCTTCAACATAATAGCCTTAGTTCCAGGGTCCAAAAATTAAAAAAATAGAGGTTGCTTTCTGGCTTTCAAAGTTGAGATTGGGATTTTCAGTTCTCATGACAACAAATGTATCCTCTGGACCCCCTGCCTTCCATGAAGCAGTAAAGAAATTATGTTCCTCAGTAGATTCAATTTGAATAAGAAGAGAAAAAATGTTAATTTCCAGCTTCCGTTAACATGATTTTAACTGTTTTCTGCTATCCAATCTTTCCTCTTTATCTTTATTTTTTCCAAAAAAGTAAGTCTAGTTTCCAGCTCATGGCCAGGCAACCTTTGAAGGACAATCATGTTGAAATTGAGCTAAGGTAATTAAACTGAATTTTGACCTCTATTGTTTACTACTTTATTGCCCTGTAGAAGCAACTCTGTCTGCCTGGAGTCTGGCCTGGAGCCAAGTCTAGGTCTGTCTGTCCCAGGAATTGCAGTGAGTCTAAGGTTCTAGTGGGCAGGGAGGACCCAGGTATGGTGTCACGCTGTTGACAGCTGCTGAACATTTTTGTGGATCATCAAAAGGGTTTATCTTCCCATCATTCTTTACGTTTTGTTGACCAGACATTGAAAAAAATCACAACAACAACAATAAAACTTTGGGCACAGAATTTGCATTATGCTAAAATAGACCAAAAGAAAACTAATAATATTTTAGTTTTCAAGATAGACAGCTTTTTTCAAATGCAATTGATTTTTTTTAATTATTGCAAAGGTAAATGAAGATTGTCTTCACCTTCAGATTTGCCTCTCAGTGTTTTCCTCCCTGAATGTGTTGAAAGCTGGATGTATGAACAAGGGAGAGCTTGATCACCCTGCTTGTTTTTGTTGTTGTTATTGTTAATTGCTAAGGACATATTTGACTCCTTGAGTCCTCAGAAAAGTGCCTGGCATTTCATAGGAGAGCAGTAGATGCTGAATGAATGAATGAATGAATGAGTGAATGACTTATTAGTGCCTAGGTAGAGAGATTCTGGTAAGCACATAGGAAAAATAACCACCAATACACTCAAGGGTAATAATAGAGAACCTAATGTCTTTTCACCTCCTTTATTTCGGGGCATCATGACTGGGATTACCCGGAACTCTGGGGTTCCATAAAGCTTCAGTAGGAATCTTCTTTCTATTTTAGATAACTCAAAAACCTGAATGGAAATGCACGTCTTCCAGTCAGAAGCATTACACTTCTGCCTCAATAGATTTCATCACAATCTTTGCACAGGTTGGTCAGAAACTTTCCTTGGCAGATACTGGCATTTTATTATTCGAATAAAGTAAAAAGAAATTAGTTCTTGCTCAGGAAATTAACACATTAACTTTCAGTCAATAATTTTTGACTGCTATTACAGAAAAATAAAACTAGAAGAATTTTAGAGTCAGATCAACAAGTTAGTAAACAAAGGCAGTGTCCAAAACACCATTATCTAATAAAAACTAGAATTGCTGGTTGGATTCTGTCTTCATTGCCTCCTTTCGATGGTGGGGTTGGTGCTCTATGACAAACAAAGCAGGGTCAGCTGTTGGTAAGAGGAGTATTTTGGTCCACACAGCAGTAAACCTCTTTATTCAGGAAGATGCACAGAAATGAAAAGAACAAAACACCTGAAAACAAAATAAACAAAAAAAAATTCTCTATCTTGCTCTATGGCCAATGTAAGCTTTGACATAAGAACTCAAGTGCCCTAAAATGTATGACAAAATGGGAATATTCTCTGGTGATAGACACAGACAAATTCTTCCTGTGTTTTTCCATAGTTTGGAGACTTGGCTGTAGAAAAAGCAGTAACTACTTGTCAAAGTATGATTTGGAATTAAATTTGAAGAGGACAAGTAGAGGAGCTCCTATGGAGAGTCTGGGAGCCAGAACAGTCAAGTGGCTTTGCAGCACCACTTGAGAGGCAGTGAGGTTGATGGAAGGTGGCAGGTGGTAACTCTGAGCTTTTGAGCATGGAGCCATAGAGACCTGTGGGAGGAGCCAAAGGAGGCTGGAGAAAATAAAAGCTCTCAGCCGCACTCCTCTGTAAAGGACATCGTTCATTGCTGATCCTAACACACGCACTCTCTCTCTCCCCTCTCATCTCAATGCCTCTGATAGACTCACTTATTTAATTGCCTTGTGGTTCCGCCTATTAGAAGATTTGCAGGGACAGTAGAAAGAATTGTGTCAAGAGTATTTTTACATATTGTCACGGCATGCTGTATCCCAGCCATTGCGTTTTGTGAAACCTGCTATTACTCAAGGAATACTCTGTACGATGTGTGATCCTTTTAGGATTCAGACATGCAGTGCTGCTTGGTAAAGAGTTTTAATGTGGGCACTGGAATCCCAGATGCCAATGAGCCTGGATTTAAAACAGTGCAGCTGTTGCCATGTCTCAGCAGGGAGGAGGGTGAAGCCAAGCAGTGGGAGTTAGATCAGGAAGAGAAATGGTGGGTGAGAAAAACAGAGGTTCTGAAGAAGGTAAAGGTGTATAAGAACTATATATGCTGTGTGTGTGTGTGTGTGTGTGTGTGTGTGTGTGTGGCTTTGTGTGTGTGTGGGTGTGTGTGTGGGGCTGTGTGGGTGTGTGTGGGGGGGGCTGTGGGGGGGGGGGTGTGGGTGTGGGGGGGGGGCTGTGTGTGTGGCTGTATGTGTGTGTGTGTGTGTGGCTGTGGGGAGGGCTGTGTGTGTGTGGCTGTGTGTGTGTGTGAGTGGCTGTGGGGGGGCTGTGTGTGTGTGTGTGTGTGGCTGTGTGTGGGGAGGGGCTGTGTGTGTGTGTGTGTGTGTGTGTGTGTCTCTGTGTGTCTCAGGGAGGATAGAAAATCCATGCAATGATACAGTAGTCAAGGTTCATTGTGTCAGGATGATGTTAAGAACCAAAACTAAGGTGGGTGATGAGAAAACAAAAAACAATTGGAACATCTAACTGTCCAGGTTTCATGAAAATGAAAGGTATAAAGACAGGGTAGCGAAGGAAGTGCCAGGCTTACAGCGGAGTGGGTTCCTTGTCATTATAAATGCTACTGAGAATTTTTGCGATTAATCAGGTGCCAAAATTGTCAGGGAGTGTGGAGAAATATCATGGAAACCATAGGTGACAATTAAAAATTGATTGGGGATGCACAGGGGTATAAGAATTTGGCCTCAGTTATGTGGGCTCAGAAGTAAAACTGTCTCAAGTATTGAGGGCTGTAAAAGTAATGGTGTGGCCAGGATTTTATATGTTTCCATTAATGTTGAAAAAACTATGGACATTAGAAGGATGTCTGTCAACAAAAGGAAAATGAAGGTCAAAATCAAAAGTTATCAAAGATGGGTTAGGATTAAAACCCATCCGATGAAGAGATAAGAAGAGAGAATTAACATCCCTTTAGAAAAGGTAAACATTCTGTTTATACTAGATTAACCATCTAGTAATGGCAGGCATAGAGAGTGTATTAGTCTCTGATATGTCAAGAAAGACATATCTGACACTGGGTAGTTTATACAGGAAAAAGGTTTGGTGGACTCACAGTTCCACATGGCTGGGGTGGCCTCACAAACATGGTGGAAGGCAAGGAGGAGCAAGTCGCGTCTTACTTGGAATGGCAGCAGGCAAAAAGAGAGCTGCTGCTCGAAAACTCCTCCTTATAAAACGACCAAATCTCATGAAACGTAGTCACTATCACGAGAACAGCACGGAAAGACCTACCCCATGATTCACTTACCTCCCACGGGGTCCCACCCGCAACACATGGGAATTCCAGATGAGATTTGGCAGGGGGGACCCAGAAAACCACATCAGAGAAGAGAGGATAGGTGTGGGCTGGAATTGCATGACCTGCTGGAAGACGCCAGAGGAGACCTTGATGTCCAGCTCAAAGGGCTGATTCCAAGGCCAGCCTTGGTGTGGGAGGGCATTGTTCCTGCATTCCATGGCAGTCATGGCAGCATAAGTACTCAGAACAGGGTTGAAGGTCATCTCAATGTCTTAGCTCCTTAAAATAGAGTGAATTGTCCAAACCATTGCCATTGTCATGGAAACCATTCTTTTTGCCTGGTCTCAGTAATTTTCTGTCTTAGCTCTAACTTAGATAACTGTCAATCAATAAAAGAAAGGAGTGATATAACGAAATCAGAGGAAAGTCTTTACTGAGTTTTGCATTACTTGGCATGTGTTGAACAATCACAGTATGCCTTTAAATGTTTAAGAAGGCATGCACAATTAAAATTTATTTGATGGGGTTGGGGGCGGTGCCTCATGCCTGTAATCCCAGCACTTTGGGAGGTCAAGGTGGGTGGCTCACATGAGGTCAGGAGTTTGAGACCATCCTGGCCAGCATGGTGAAACCCTGTCTCTACTAAAAATATAAAAATTAGCCAGGCATAATGGCTTGTGCCCGTAATTCCAGCTACTTGGGAGGCTGAGGCAGAATTCCTTAAGCCCAAGGGGTGGCAGGTGTCAAAGACCACACCACTGCAGTCTAGCTTGGGTGATAGAGTGAGACTCCATCTCAAAAAAAAAATTGTTTTTCTTTGATGGGAGTCTCTGTTTCCACAAGCTACTCTCTTACTATTAGGCAGGTGTATCTGAATACGACAAACATTTTCAGGTGAATGTCATAATCCTGTGTACTAAAATCAAGACTTCAGTTTTTTTTTAAAAAAAAACATCAAATGGTGAAAGAAGCAGAGATGTATTTTTTTAAGTACAAGCATTCAGTTTACAACTACTGTTTTCTAATTCACAAAGGTGACATCATTATCCTTCCAGGGAGGAGTTTGGGAGATGTTTGCCATTGGGTGTCAGCACTTCAGAACGCTACTGCTCTCACCTGTGTTGGTAATGGCATGCAAGCTGGGAGACCAGATGTTCGGTTCAGAAGAGTGGACATTGGCCAAGAACTCACCTTTGTTACCATCTTCAGCTTCCAGTTCTGCAGCCAATTCTCAAAAAGTAATTACTGAGACTACGAATCACCATTTACTTCTGTGTGTAACAGAGAGTATCACACACCACCTGCATGTGAGCGGAAGATAATCATCACAGTTGGTGCCGGAGGCTTCCCCGTGGCGGGTGCTGAGTTCTCTGTCTGCCACCAAACTAGAGAGAAGCCTGACGGCTTCCATTTTTGACACCTCTCTTGCTTCCCTGGAAAAAGTTTCACCTATATGAGTTCTTGGGAGCTGAGCGTCGGCATCCACACGTAGACAGGGCAGATACTCCCTGGCTTGAATTCAAGTCGCCTGTGTGCTCAGGTGTTCATATTGTGAGTATGGTGTTTACAGCACTGCTTCTTGAGGTTTTTTTTTTTTTTTTATGTACAGAGAAGAACATTGGGTAGCTAACACATCCATTCCACAGGCTCAGTCCAGGATCCCTTGACAGAAAACCTCTAGGGGACCAGCCTGGGGGCTTCATATTTTATAGGGATCCTGATTATTGTACTCAGGGAGATTTGAAAAAAAAAAAAAAGTGAAAGTGGCAAATTGTATCTCTAGTTAGGTACTGAAAGAACATTTCCATGTTTGCCTCTAGGGGAGATGAGCAAAATCCTGTATCTCCGAGGTTTATGAATCCCCTGACAAATTCATGCTTTTTTATAACACCCCCTAAGACACATACCTACCTGTTAGTTTTGTTTGTTTGTTTTGTTTTGTTTTAATCAGCGGAGCAGAAATATTATAGGCAATTGAAATCCAAAGGGAACATGAAAAGTAAACCAAATAAAAAGAAAACAGCCACCTCTCTGTAATCAGAATTCCTGGGGCATCGCAGCCGTTAGGAGGCTCCATAAGACCCCAGAGCTGTGCTGTATCATTGCTCTCACATTCTATTCTTTTAAAGATTCTTAAGAGCTGCAAACAGCCTAAGCAGCATGGAGAGAAGGGGACAGAGGTGTGCAGAGGCAGGGTTTTGGAGTGGGAAGCACGCATAGCAATGGAAGGCCTCACCTGCCTCAGAGATTGTGACTGTCCCGTGTACTTCCCAGGGCGTAGTGAACACAGAATCAGATCATGCATGTGGAGACTGCTCTGAACACTGCATTTATAGGAAAAGGTTATCTTTAGTTTTCATCCAAGTTTCCAATTAAAAAAAAGAAAATCTAATAATAAGAGTATCTCTGAATATCATTGTTTAAGAAGATGGGTCTCAAAATGTGTTCATCTGAGCTGTTTTTGGTTTCTGTTAACCCGCAGGACTCTGGGGTTGGGATGGTTGTAGACCATGAGAAACCTGGGCAAAGCCGACCTGGGGGCCCTGCCTGATGCTTTGCTGTTGTGCATGGACAGTCTTCACTGTACAGAGGAGGATAAGAAGTGACCAGTGCCTCGGATGGCTCGTGGCTACACTAAAAGGGAAAGATGGACTTTTTTTTTTTTTTTACGTAAACACCTTTCCAAATTAGGGTCACCTCCCCTAAATATGCTAGAATTAAGAATCTGTTAGAGACACTTTCTTCAGCTTTTGTCTAGAATAGTAGTGAGAATCTCTTTTCAAGCAAGCTCTGCAGTCTGTCAGGAGGAAAAATCAATTGTGGGTCACACATGAGGAAAAGTCCCCCAAATGTAACAAGTGTATTTACTCAGAACGATACTTCCGTTCTGTATTCTGGCAGTTAAGGTTCACTGGTAGAAAGAGATGAAAGGTAATGTAGGAAAAGAAAAATGTTTCAAGATTTAGAAGACAGAAGTTTAAGGGAAAATGAGGGTAAAGAGAAAATGAAGTTTATTGACTGGAAAATAATACGTTTAATGAAAGGGAAGTACTGGAGTTGGGTGGAAAGAAGAATCCACCGAAGACAGTACATTTCTGTTTGCCTGGGCTGCGGGCCTAAGACCAATATCACCTGTTGTCACTCTTGTAAACTTCAGATGGGCTCTTTTGCAGTTTGGATCACTTTTTCCACAGTGGAATAGCTTTCTCGTTTCTAAAGTTCAAGTGTACTTGAAAGAAAGGTTTATCTTGCCCCATAAAGTTCTTAAGCCTTTGGAAATGTTCCGGCAAGGACTTCGTTTTAGAATTTGACGGTGGAAGCCCATCTTTATCCATCTATTTGCTCTCTAAGGATGAACTTTATTTGATTTGAACTATTAATTTGCTTCTTGTTTTCTTCACATTCATCCCATGTTTTGACTTCATTTCACAATGAAGTTAAATTTTTGAAATTTTATATTGGAAATGCTACAACCTAAGGAACAATAACAGCCTTTAATAAATCATATCTTTGAGATGAAATAGTAATATTTTCAACTACTTACCAGATTTCCCTTAACTCAGACTGCTTGTCTAAAAGGCAGAGCAATCTCCCGCTCTTGGGAATTTTTCTTTTTTTTGGTAACATGTCAAAGTGGCTACCATTGGGTACCAGCCTGGGTAAAAGATAAACTGAACATAAATGATCAGAGTCAGTTAGGTCAATTTTGTCTTGATTCAGGAATAGGATTCTGGTGAAAGTTGTTTGCTGAGAAGTTCTGCTGTGATGGTGCATTGATTAGAATGGAAGTCTGGCTAAACATCTGAAAGGGCCAGCTGATTCAGCAGAATCTGAGTGGCACTGTCGTGGGTGGACGCCATGTATTCCTTGCTTTTGCTAAGGCATTAAGATTTGATAGAAGAAGAACTACATTAGCAACAAAAAGAGCCCACTTCCTTTTGTGCTGTGACTTTAAATGTTTGTGTCATATTCAGAAAGTCTCTTCAATGTTCTTAATGTCAGGATCTACATCTGTAAAATAATGCTACTGTTATCCATTATTCTAATATTATAGATTTGGTGTGAATTAAAAATTTGGAAAGATGAAAGTACTTTTAAAATTGTAAACCAGTATAGGAATTTCAATGAAATATTAGATCAGATCAGAATGAAAATGTCCCAGAAAAACTCAAATACAAAACGATAGAACTGCCCGTGTTTGTTACTTCTGCAAGGCCTATCTCACTAGCTATCCAGAAAAGAGGGAAAAGAAGTATTCTTTCATCAGAAAAGCCTGATGGAAATAAATACTATGATATTTATTACTTTGCAAAGGAAAATCTTGATAAGGAAGTTTAGCCCCTGGAATGCCCAAAAACTAAAGTCCAATAAATGTTTCATTGTCTCTTGACTGCAGAACTAAACAGATGTATGTCTTAGGGTGCGGCTGCCACCCTGTGCTGCACCTGGAATCCCTGGTTTATACATTATCAGCTAAATCAGTTGGCCCTTTCAAATTTTTAGCCACAGATTGTTGCTGTGTCATTTTTACCCACCCCTGTCTCTTTCCTCTTCTGGTTTCCCTAGAGAAGGGAAGCTTTCATAGCTAGACAGCAGAAGGCAATTACTCTCTTTAAAGCTTCAAAGGACAGGCTGACTCTCTTGTTAGGGGCTCCAGTTGCTGATGACTCTAAGATGAAACCAATGCTTATTTATTATTCTGAAAATCCTGGGGCCCTTCAGAATTATGTGAAATCTACTCTGTCTGTGCTGTCTACAAACAAATCAGCAAAGCTTGGATGACAGCACGTCTGTTTACAGCATGGTTTACTGAATATTCTAAGCCCACTATTGAGGCCTACTGCTCAGAAAAAAAGATTCCTTTCAAAACAGTACCACTCATTGACAGTGCAAAAGGTTGGCCTCTTGCACTAAATGGTTAGCTAAGTTGTGAATGCAGAAGAAGAAAAATCAACAGTGCTACTCCAGTGAACACACAAATAGCAAGAAAGTGAAAGAGCCGTATTGCTGACATGAAGATTTGAGCAGTCTGGGTAGAAGGTCAAACCAGCCACAGCATTCCCTTCAGCCAAAGCCCAGTCCAGAGCAAGACTCTAATGTCTTCCATTCTATGGAGGCAGAGAGAGGTGAGGAAGATGCAGAAGGAAAGTTTAAAGCTAACAGTTGTTGGTATGTGAGGTTTAAGGAAGTAATCCATCTTCATCATGTAAAAGTGCCAGGTGAAGCAGCAAGTACTGATGTAGAAGCTGCAGCAGGTTTCCCAGAAGATCTAGCTAAGATTAGTGATGAAGGTAGCCACACTAAACAACAGATTTTCAATATATATGAAATACCCTTATGTTGGAAGATGATGCTGTCCAAGATTTTCATAGCTAGAGAGCAGGAGGCAGTACCCAGCTTTAAAGCTTCAAAGGACAGGCTGACTCCCTTGTTAGGGGCTCCGGTAGCTGGTGACTATAAGTTAAACCCCATGCTCATGTATTATTCTGAAAATCCTAGGGCCCTTCAGAATTATGTGAAATCTACTCAGCCTCTGTTCTGTAAAGGAATCAGCGAAGCTTCAGTGACAGCACATACATCTGTTTACAGCATGGTTTACTGGATATTCTAAGTCCATTATTGAGGCCTACTGCTCAGAAAAAAAGATTCCTTTCAAAATAGTACTACTCATTGACAATGCACTTAGACACTCAAGAGTTCTGATGGAAATATACAAGATTAATGTCGTAAGCCTAGGCAACATGGCGAAACACTGTCTTTACAAAAACAAACAAACAAAATTAGCCAGATGTGGTGACACACCTGTAGTCCCAGCTACTCAGGAGGCTAAGATGGGAGGGTCCCTTGAGCCTGGGAGGTAGAGGTTGCAGTGAGCTGAGATTGCACCATTGCACTCCACCCTGGGTGACAGAGTGAGACTCTCTCTCAAAAAAAGGAAAAAAAATTAAAATTGTTTCCATGTCTGCTAACACATCATTCATTTTGCAGCCCATGGATCAAGAAATAATTTCAACTTTCTAGTCTTAATATTTTAGAAGTTTGTTCTCTAAAGCTATAGCTGCAACAGGTAGTGATTCCTCGGACAGGTGTGTGTAAAGCAGACTGAAAACCTTCTGGAAGAGATTCACCATTCTACATGCTATCAAGAACATTGTAGTTCATGGAAGTCAGTCAAACTATCAACATTAACAGAAGTTTAGAAGAAGGTGATTTCCACCCTCTTGGACGTCTTTGAGGAATTTAAGACTTGAGTGTAGAAAGTAGGTGTAGATATGATGGAAATAACAAGAGAACTAGCATTAGAACTGCAGCCCAAAGACGTGGCTGGATTGCTGCAACCTCATTGAAGAACTTCAGTGGATGATGATTCGTTCCTTATGGATGAGCAAAGAAAGTGGTCTCCTGAGATGGCATCTGCTCCATGTGAATACGCTGTGAGCATTGTTGAAGTTACAACAGACTATTTAGATGATTATATAAACAGTTGGTAAATGGCAGCAGAATTCGAGAGAATTGACTCCAATATTGAAAGAAGTTTGACTTTGGGCTTAATGCTACAGAGAAATCTTTTATCAAAGAGTCAATTGATGCAGCAAAATTCACTGTTTATTATTATTATTATTACTGTACTTTAAGTTCTGGGGTACATGTGCAGATCTTGCAGGATTGTTGCGTAGGTATACATATGCCATGGTGGTTTCCTGTCTCCATACCCCCACTGTCCCATCACCTACATCAGGCATTTCTCCCAATGTTATCCCTCCCCAAACTCCCCACCCCCCTGCTGTCCCTCCCCCAGCACCCTACCCCTGCAACAGACCCCAGTGTGTGACATTCCCCTCCCTGTGCTCATGTGTTTTCATTGTTCAACACCCACCTATGAGTGAGAACATGCACTGTTTGGTTTTCTGTTCTTGTGTCAGTTTGCTGAGAATGATGGTTTCCAGATTCATCCATGAACTCATCCTTTTTTATGGCTGCATAATATTCTATGGTGTATATTCGCCACATTTTCTTTATCTAGTCTGTCATTGATGGGCATTTGGGTTGGTTCCAGGTCTTTGCTGTTGTACATAGTGTCACAATGAGCATACATGTGCATGTCTCTTTATAACAGAACAATTTATAATCCTCCATATATATACCCAGTAAAGGAATTGCTACGTCAAATGGAATTTCTATTTCTAGATCCTTGAGGAATTGCCACACTATCTTCCACGATGGCTGAACTAATTTATACTCCCATCAACAGTGTAAAAATGTTTGTGTTTCTTCACATCCTCTCCAGCATCTGTTGTCTCCAGATTTTTTAATGATCACTATTCTAACTGGCATGAGATGATATCCCCATGAGTTTTGATTTGCATTTCTCTAATGACCAGTGATGATGAGCATTTTTTCATATGTTTGTTGGCCTCATAAATGTCCTCTTTTGAAAAGTGTCTGTTGATACCTTTTGCCCACTTTTAAATGGGGTTGTTTGTTTTTTTTCTTGTAAATCTGCTTTAGTTCTTTGTAGATTCTGGATATTAGCCCTTTGTCAGATGGGTAGATTGCAAAAATTTTTTCTCATTCTGTTGGTTGCCAGTTCACTCTGATGATTGTTTCTTTTGCTGTACAGAAACTCTGCAGTTTAATTAGATCCCATTTGTTTATTTTGGCTTTTGTTGCCAATGCTTTGGTGTTTTAGTCATGAAGTCCTTGCCTATGCCTATGTCCTGGATGGTTTTGCCTAGGTGTTCTTCTAGGGTTTTTATGGTGTTAGGTCTTATGTTTAGATCTTTAATCCGTCTGGAGTTAATTTTAGTGTAAGGTGTCAGGAAGTGGTCCAGTTTCTGCTTTCTGCACATGTAGGTCTCTAACACCATTTATTAAACAGGGAATCCTTTCCCCATTGCTTGCTGTGTCAGGTTTGTCAAAGCTCAGATGGTTGTAGATGTGTGGTGTTACTTCCAAGGCCTCTGTTCTGTTCCACTGATCTATATCTCTGTTTTGGTACCAGTACCATGCTGTTTTGATTACTGTAGTCTCATAGTATAGTTTGAAGTCAGATAGTGTGATGCCTCCAGCTTTGTTCTTTTTGCTTAGGGTTGCCATGGCTATGCGGCCTCTCTTTTGGTTTCATATGAAGTTTAAGGTGTTTTTTCCCAGTTCTGTGAAGAAAGTCAATGGTAGCTTGATGGGGATAGCATTGAATCTATAAATTACTTTGGGCAGTATGGCCATTTTCACAATATTGATTCTTCCTAACCAGGAGCATGGAATGTTTTTCATCTGTTTGTGTCCTCTCTTATTTCCTTGAGCAGTGGTTGTAGTTTTCCTTGAAGAAGGTCCTCCACATCCTTTGTTAGGTGTATTCGTAGGTATTTTATTCTCCTTGTAGCAATTGTGAATGGGAGTTCACTCATGATTTGACTCTCTGTTTGACTGTTATTGGTGCACAGGAATGCTTGTGATTTCTGCACAATGATTTTGTATCCTGAGACTTTGCTAAAATTGCTTACCAGCTTAAAGAGATTCAGGGCAGAGATGAAGGAGTTTTCTAAATATACAATCATGTCATCTGCAAACATAGACAATTTGACTGACTCAGTCCAGCTGCTGTGTAAGCTTCCTCTGGCTTTTGTTTACACAGTTAGGTTTAGACCCATCTCAGCAATGGCAGACGCCCTTTTCCACACCAAAGTTGATCATCCTGCGTTGAGCTTGAACTGATGTGCTCTGGAACTGTTTCTATTCAGCCATCTTGGTGAAATCCCACTGTTGTTTTATGTGAAGTTGCTACAGTCACGTTAAACTTCACTAACCACTGTGATCAATCAGCAGCCATCAACATTGAGGTAAGACCCTCCACCAGCAAAAAGATTATAACTTGCTGAAGTCTCAGATAATTGTTAGCATTTTTTAGCAATAAATTATCTTTTAATTAAGGTATGCACATTAGCTTTTTTAGATAGCATGTTATTTGCATACTTAATAGACTACAGTATGGTGTAAAACTAACTTTTTTACACACTAGGAAACCAGAAAGTATGTGTGACTCTCTTTGTTGCAAAATTAACTTTATTATAGTGAGCCGGAACAGCACCTGCAATATCTCTCAGGTATGGCCATAGTTTGATTTACAAATCTTTTGAGGGTTGATCCTGCAGACAAAGTGAAGTTGTCGCTGTGGCTTTCAGGTGAGGTTTATTGTGTTTATCATTGGTGTCTTTGTTTGGCCATCCTAGGAAGGTAGTCATCTTGCGGAGCAAACTCAGGCGAGTCACTGAGTGTCACTGTCAGCCTCTGAAAAACAGATGATCCGGATTAATTACGTAACAATATTCTAGTATCATTTCACCATTTCATTGCACAAAAGGGCAATATTTATATTGACCAAGCCACATTTTATGGTTTTGTCTTAAATTATTTTTTGGGTGTTGATATATATCCAAATATGTTTTAGTTCAAAACCACTTTTTTTAATTCTTGAAAACTTAATAATGAACCACAAAAAGATAAAATATCTTTGTTCTGTTTAGCACTTCCTCCTCATTGGCCAAAGCCCAAGACTTGCTCTTCCCTCCTCTGGCCTGTTTTCTCCTGGTCCCTTCCTATGTCTACGTTTTCACTGTAGATACAAGCTTGGGGGTGAAATTCTGGGGGGTTTCCTCTGTGTTTCCTTCAAGGAGTCTCAATAGCTAGTACATGTTAAATGAATATGAACAACTGAAGTTTTTTTGATAGATAATCCAGAGAAAGAATCCGTTAGAATCAGAATAGAGTAAGAAGTCCTCAGAGAGACGGCAGGCTGTGAACTGGTTTGCACAGGTGACTGAGATTTAGAAATAACTGCATCTGCTTATTACAGGCTTACAATGGACCACATGCATTTTATAAAATACATCATTTAATTTAGTTCTTATAATTACCTCTTCTATGGGTTTTCACTTTCATTTTTCAGGTTCTTGTTTTTCTCAGAGCAAATCCTAGTGTTTTTTTATCACTGTAAGATGGCTATAGTTAACAATAATATATTAGTTTCAAATACCTAGAAGGAGGATATTGAACCTTCTCAATACAAAGAAATGATAAATAATTGAGATGGTCGATATGCTAATTAGCCTAATCTGATCATTGTTCATTAGCTGCATCAATGCATCACTGTGTACCCCATGAATATGTACAATTATTATCTGCCAACAAAACAAAACAAAAAAGAAAACCAAAACCTGAAGTCATTCAGTAACTTACTGAAGGTCACACGGCTCACAGTGACAAAACTGGAATCTAAATTCAGCTCGGCAACCACTCTTTTCCAGTCATTCCCCTTTCACTGGAGAGATAGGGTTTTCCTCAAATTTAAAAATAGGAGACAATGACTCCCGTTCTCCTGTGCCTGGGTTTGTATTGAAAATAAAATGGAACAATTTTCCTGAGAGTACTTTGAACAGTACATGCACTGTGGATATAGGCAGTACCATGTTATAGTATTTAGAAAAGGAAAAATTGTTTTGAGTAGCAGTTCTAACACTAAGCATTTGTGTGACTTTCAGTAAAGGAATTTCCTCTAGGCCCGTTTCCTCATCTGTAAAATAAGTAATGGGTTACATGTGAACAATCACTGCATGACATGCGAGCATGTATTGCTTATTCACACCTTAATAACTGCAGATACTGAAGGTTTGTTGGTGGATAGGAGGGAAAAAGACACCCAGTGGGTGGTCACTGTCTGCACATGTCAAGAGACAAGAGACGAAGTGCCCCACACAGTGACCCCGGAGGAAAGGGCGGGAGTCAGGACATCACATAGATATTAAAGTCCATGCTGTCTACAGGAAGTTTCATGATGCTTATCACAGAAATCTCTACCAGGATAAAATGATGGCTGATGCCAGAGAGAAGGAGAGACAGCCTCCTCCCATGTGCAGACAAGAGCGTGAGAGCTCACCATCAAGGGCTTTGCAGTCATGTTTGCAGGCAGAGTTGCAGGTCCCTGGGTCCCCTCATTCTCACTTTCGTCATCCATAAAGCTGAATTTCGAAACTCATCTTCAGAGGCAGTTTTAGGTATAGAATTTCCCTTTTCTTGCTCTCTAATTTTATTATGTGTATTAGAGAAATGCTTTTGCTATACTCCCTGTTCAGGGAACACATTTTGTAGAAAGTGATTTTGAGACGGCAGAAGGCTATGGCAAAAGTTTCAAGTCTTGCGCTACAAAGATTCCAGAAGCACCGTTGTTATTAATGTCTTAGTCCATTGATTCTAGACAGAAAAGCTCAATAGGAGTGCACAAACACATTTGCCCCTTTTGAGAATGCAGACAGACATATTTGGCTTGGGGAATTTTGAAGGCAAAACAATGGGGGTGAAGGAGCTTAGGGAATTCATTGTGCACTTGCAAATACAAGGACGTTTCCGATGGCTTTGATTGCATCTCGGCAGATGCTTCCTATGGTAGGTTAATTTGCCAAAACACAAAATAACATAAACCTACCCATTAAATCCTTCACATTAAGTCCCGTTTGGAAATGGGCGTCAGAGACAGCTATATAGCTGCTGTGAGGATCAGGGGATAATGTGTTTTGTTCTACAGAGTTATTTTATTAAGGCATAATTTGGTGGTCTGGGTTGTCACTGGTGGACGGCCATCCGTTAAGATCACCTCCCTAAGGTTACAAGTGCGCATTCCAACGTTTATTAATAAAAGACTAGGACTTGGTTTGGCCCACAGACACGAACTCAGGCCCATTTATTGCCATGCATTATTTAAGAGCTGTTTGCACCATAGTAGGGTCATAATGGCTGGTATTATCAGGTGGGATGTTATGATGAGGAGTCCACTAATGTAATGTGATGAACTCCCAGAGAGACAGGCTGTGCTTTTCGGGAACCACAGACTCTTCACTGCTAGCTGCCAAATAATGTTTTTGGCAGATGACTGTCACAGACCGCTCTCGGAAATACTCTTTGGTGGACAGTAAGAAATGCAAACGGTAATTCCCTCATGGAGTAATGATTGCTCTGGACCGATCCTGAAGTGTAATGTATTGTAAACACTAAACCATCAGCCTTATTTATGAGGACTGATTTCAGTCACTTGCCAACTATTGAGATGACTTGGGGCTGTGGCTGGGCAGATAGACTTTTTAATTTCTTGTTGCTGTTGTAGGTGGTTGTGCATTACCTCTCCTGGACACAAGATCATGTAACCATGTTTGAAAAGCTACTATATTCCTTCTAGAAAGAATGTTTCTTTATCACCATGGCTACCAGTAGGTCCAGGGCTGGAGGGCTGGGCTCATGCAGCAGCTGGGCCAGTGGGAAGTCTTCTTCCAAACACATCTCTCTGCAAGGAACTTGGGAATTTCTCTGCTAAGTTTCTCAGACCGTCTTCCTGGCAACCTCTGTTAGATTTGACCTAGATAGGAACAGATTTTGAGTTCTGTTCAAATTTGGAGCTTCTTGTTCTGCCAACATCTGA
The DNA here is from genome assembly GCF_009761245.1 of Sapajus apella. Lineage (NCBI taxonomy): Eukaryota > Metazoa > Chordata > Mammalia > Primates > Cebidae > Sapajus > Sapajus apella. The sequence continues at coordinate 4,261,341 of NW_022437056.1, forward strand.
CCCTCACCTTTCTTTCTTGTCTCTTAATTGCACCAAGTAGGAATTGGTGTTCTTCCCAGATAGGACTGAAATCTGGGTTCAACCTGCCCCAGATTTTTTTTCTTACATTCTGCTTCTCTCAACTGCCTATCATGAATTTGCTCTATCACCTAGTCTAGATATGTAAGCTGCAGGTCAACAAAATAAGAAACATGTACACACCTCTGTTAACCATTTACAGCCACCCATTCTGAGCCTTCTCAGCGTGATATGGCACAGTGGTCCCCAAGCCATGGGGTCATTTATGGCAAGAAAGAAAACAGCCCTATTTTGCAGGTTGTTTAAATCGTTATAAACTTAACAACATATCAAAGAGACTTATCTGGGGGGAAATCTGTTGTTATTATTTGTAAGACAGAAATAGGAGAAGTGTTTGGTTTGTTTCCAACTTTGGATTAGCTGTTCTGTCCTCTGAAATTGGAGGTCTCCAAGAATACTCTGGATTTAATTTCTTCTTCAGGTATTTGGTTTAACTTGATTGGCCCTTAGATGAACCATTGATTAGGGTCTAACTATTTGTCTGCAGGTCCATTTAATCCTGAGGACCATGCAATAACAAAGAAAGAAATGCTTCCACACGCAGCCACATGGCCCGGGGCAGATGTGCACTAAGCTGTTGAGTGCTTTCTTGTAACCAACAGTATTTTTTTTCCTTTTTGAGTAGAATACTTACCAAATGCCCTGTTGTCATGGTAAACACTGAATTAAGCTTTTTTCATATGGTGAAACTGGCTGCCAGGGAACATCCTCGTTTTAGAGAATTTTGTACACAGTCGGGTTTTCACTGAAAATGAATCATGATGTTGTTTTTCTTACACTGAGAGGGAAGGCACACCTGTTAGAGCAAGCTATGTGTGCTCTAAGCCTCTTTGTTGCTTTTGAGAAACACTTTTGTTTTTCCTTTTAAAATGAAAATCAGCCCAGAAATGGAAGTCAAGGAGAAACAGCGCTTCTTGAAAGAGAAAAGCATTTAATAATAGGAAGGAAAAAATCCTTTATAGGTCTTAGGAGGTGCTTGCTTTATAGAAAGAAAAACCTGCTTTTCTGTTTCAAAAAGTTAAACTGTGTGGGGTCTTCATTCTGCATTGTAGAATTATCAAAAGGAAGCCCATCTGTAATGAAAAATCGAAATCTAACCCCTTGTAACGAATTTTCTTTCTCTGTATGGACTACCAAGATGGAAACTTCCAAACTGAGTTTCTCTGCTCCTGCCGAGGTTGGAATTGAAATTTCTTCTCACAATTACTGAGCTGCAGGTGAGATATCAGCCTCTGACTCCATAGGCAGAGAGCAGCAGCATGGTGTGGGCTCAAGCTGGCTTGGAATGGATTTCCTTTCAGGAAATTAAAATCTGTCTCCCTTAACAGGGCGACAAAGAGGATGCAGTCACATTTTGCTGCATCTTGCCACTGACATCTGCCACTCTCCAAAGGATTCTTTTTTAAAGTTTTTCAGATATGAGAGATTCTTTTTAATGTTTGTCTGAATTCCAAATTTCTAGGAAGGAAATATCTCATAAAAATGAAAAAGCGACATGAGGGAATAGGTGAAGTGCCAATGTCTGAAATCATAGCTTGGTATCTGAAAAATTATCTTAAATTGTGATGATAAAAGTGGTTAGTCATCTAAATGAAAAAAAAATGACAGGTGGGTGATTTCTTTAATACGTATTCATTGTTCACCCTTTCCGCTCTTATCAGACACCTGTTGAACACAAGTCATGGTGTCGATATTTTGGTACATATAAAAAGGAGTAAAGGTGGCCTGGTCCAGTATTGCTCCAAATGAGGTAACTGCTAGTGGTATAGAAGAAATGATCTGAAATTTGAATATAGTATGTGTGCTTTCTTTTGGTGGAAAGAGTGGTTCTATTTTTCATTAGATGCTGGAAACTGACACCTTTCATCAAAATTACTAGGAAAATTAGAAAAGACGTGATATCAGTGTTCAGGTGAAAAAATAAAAATAATGATAATAACCATTATTTCTTATATAAATTCTATATATATGTAAAGTATTCTACTAAGCGTTTTAGATAACTGTGTTAAATAGGGACCACACAAGTCCCATGAGGTTTTCACTACCAAAGACGGGATTCCTGTTTCTAGAGGCTTAGAATCATATCACGGGGCAGGAAAGAAAAATTGACTATGTATAGTCTTAGATTAGACGGTGATGATAAGTGCCAAGATAGTTACTGGGATAAGAAGCTGGAATAAGTCCTACCACCCTTTCACAGAGATTATTTCAGTTCAAGCTTTCTCAGAGATCACTGCAAAGACATGCTTAGAAAGTCTGAAATGGGGATGTGGGATACTGATCATCAAATATACTCTCAGGCTGAAGATACACAGTGCTTGGTTCACTGAATAAGAAAGGAGAGAGACAAGATGAGGAGGCAGTGCTGAGGCAGGCACCCCTGGCTCCCAGAAACACGTGGCTTACTCAAAGGCAAGAGCACAGCATTGATACTGGGTATGGAGATTCAGAACTGGGTTGGGGAACCTGTGAGATTTCACAGCAGGGATTATTTCATTGTGTGAGTGGGAGACAGAAAAAATCTCCAGGAATTTTTGACAGGGTGGAGGGGAAGGAGAAAGGTAGGCAAGAGAAGTACCTGGGAGGACAAAACTTGATTTTCCAAATATTCTAATAAGAGACTGCTGTATGATGATTTCAGGGGCTTGGAGCCTTCAGGGTTATTAGACACAACAATAAGACAAAATGCAAGAATAATCTATGAATTTGTGAAGTTATCAGAACATTGCCAGACGGCCTGCGTTTATCCCAAGAAGTGAGGATGCCATGTTCATGTTTTTTTCTTAATCTCCTGTCTGCTTTTTCCCTCCCATGAAAACCATCCTGGTGTTTCAGGGAAAGACTGTGAAGACTTCGTAAGTCAAAGTGACTAAAGAAGTAGTAAAAATGTGAAAGAAATATATGGGTGCAAGTTTTAAAATCCAAAAATTACCTTTTGCTGGAAAAACCAAAGCTGAAATGCTTAAGCTATGAAAGTTACAAACTCAGTGGGATTAGGGTACTATTGCAATAAAAATTCTAAAATTGCCAGGCGCGGTGGCTCGTGCCTGTAATCCCAGCACTTTGGGAGGCCAAAGAGGGCAGATCACCTGAGGTCAGGAGTTGGAGAATAGCCTGAACAACATAGCGAAACCCTGTGTCTACTAAGAACAGTACAAAAATCAACTGGGCATGGTGGTGGGCACCTGCAGTCCCAGCTACTCAGGAGGCTGAGGCAGGAGAATCCCTTGAACCTGGGAGGTGAAGGTTGCAGTGAAGATCAGGCCACTGCATTCCAGCCTAGGGTACAAAATAAAAGTCCCCATCTAAAAAAAAAAAAAAATCTAAATCCAAAATGTTGTACTCTGTATAATTAGTATTTTGACTGGGATAATTAATTTTATTTTAAATTTATCTTCTTATATAAGAAGTTTTATTTGCTGCAGTCTACTTATTTTTCATTTGTTATCAATGTTTTTGATAATAAAATGCTTTTGCTTTAATAATGTAAATGAAACAATGGAATTGTAATACAGGACACAGTATAATAAACCCAGCAAGTGAACTGAAGCAGATTTTAGGCAGATGCCAAAAAGGAGGCAGCTTCCTTCATATGGGAGGGTAAAGGAAGAATGGGAAATGTTCTTGGTAGGATAAATGGGTTATTTAAACCTGTTTGGAGGTCAAAGGTAGAAGGGCTTTTTGAAATGAGAATAAAGGTTAAATAATGGATAGCACAGAATGAAATATGCAGAGCATATCGGAGAATAACATGCTCCTAATTTTTAATTACTTCGTAACAGCACTTTGCTGAGCAATATATTTTATCTGTTGACAGAACTATCTCTTGCACTCTAAATCTTTTATTGAATGATGATGAGCATATGTGTATGCATTTTTCTCTTTTTTAATATTTTCCTGGACCAGGGTAGCTTCCGACCTTCACAACCCAAATGCCCTCCCCTTTTTGACTGAAGAAAGGAAAGAACTAATTCCTTCAAACACTATCACTTTCATGAGCTCTTTGATAGACACCTGTTTTATCTTCTCTGAGCCAAAATGAATCCAAGAGAATTTCTCTGGCTCCTTCTTACCTTGACTCCATGTTAATTGCTGCAACAAAGATTGCAGCTCCAGTGTGAACCAGGTGAGCTTCTGAGGCTTTCTAAGAATTGCCGCCGCTGAATTCTGTTGATGCTTCCTGCACATCTTCCCTTTACTTAATAGGGTACAGCTTATGCCTAAATACAGGCTTTTGACTTTACATGTATCTTTGTATTACGTCTATATCCTAGTTTTGCTAAGAATGGAGTTTTTAGCTTCTTCCTTTTTTCCTGTTATTGTTTGTATAATACACAGGAGAAATATAGTCATGACAATAGTGGTTGTAATAATATCTAATATGCTGTGGTGCCCCATAGATCATACAAACCATTCTACATCATACCGTATGACATTTAATCTTCATAACACCCTATGAAGTAAGTGCAATAGTAAGATAAGGATATCGAGGTATGCAGAAAGTTAGGCAACTTGGCTATTTGCAATGAGTGGGTAAATGGTGCCGTAGGTTATGAAATGCGTTAGTCTGGCTCAAGTCTCCATATTTTAAACTACCATGCTGCATGCAGCCGTGTTCATGGTAGAAGTCTCGTTTGAATACTTGGATCATGGTGGTTACATGTGCTCCACGCTGGAGGGAAGATTAAAGAGGGGTAACGCAGGCAACAGCAAGGTCAGGGAGGCTGTGATTTTCAAAATTCTGTGAGCACGGCAGCCACCAGGGGATAGTGCTGAATGCAGAGTCTGATTCTGGGGTCCAGGGAGGGGCCTGGGACTCTGCATTTCTCAGGGCTCTTCAGGTAATGCTGATGTACTCTGAGGAACTAGGAGGTAGGATGTTGGTTAGACAGTTCCTGGCAGAGATTAGGAATGCCTGAGCTAGGGTATTACTTCAGGCATTGAAAGAAAAGAGACAGAAGTGAGAATGCATAGCAGCAGATCATGGAAATTGTAGACAGATTGATTGTGGGTGGTGAGGAATAAGGGAAAGGAGATGACTAGGAGTTTTCTAGCCTGGGAAATGGTTTCAACCTCCAAAGAAAATAATAATGAGCTTCAGAGGATAATCACTAAGCCATTTGAGAGATATTGAGCTTGAGTTTTCAATCTAGAGTAGGAGGTTCTGTACCCCACCTAAAACATGGCGATGCTGTGGCCATGCAGAAGAGTAGAGAGCAGGTGATGATGAAGACCAGGAGTGGAACCGTGAGATGCATCTGCTCTTAATGTACAGAGAATAGTGAGAGCAAGTGATGATGAAGACCAGGAGTGGAACCGTGAGATGCATCTGCCCTTAATGCACAGAGAATAGTCAGAGAGATCAGACGGAATGACGAGAGAGTTATTTTGTACGCCAAGGGAACTAGCATAGAGGAAGTCATTAGGTGGCCACCTGACGTTCTCTTTCATATGAATTCACTCAACATGTTGGCAAAATATTAAGAGATCGCTATAGGTGATAGTAACAAACCTCCTTAGAAGGCTGAGAAGTTTGCATTAGTTTTAGGAGAAGTTTCAGCTAAAGGCAGTCAAACCTCCTTTTACATTTAGTTAATGAGAAAAGCAAACAGTTAAAGTACGTACAGGAGTTTACCTGAATAAGTTACTAACCCTGGTGCCGGATGGCCCTCTCAGGGACAGGTTTGCCAGGAGGGTTAGCTGTTAACGGTGTTTAAGCTCCAGAACCAAAGCTTTTACCATTCGTAAAACCACCCTTTGAACCATGTTAATCATCCACAAGCGTGTTAACTTAGAACCTGTGTTGTTAAAGCTATACTGAATAAATGTGAGGAAGAACAGCAAGTGGAAGTCGGTTAGCTGCAATCGCCCTCCGAGAGCAGCTGATGACCTCCCTAGCCAGCTCGGTCACTGTGCTCCAGTGTGTGAGTGCATTTGTTCCTCTGCTGCTGAGTCAGGTTCTGCAGGACGGACCTCCACAGGTAGTGATCAACATCTCACTCTCACATTTTGGGTTGTAGAAGACAGTGATGTCATCCAGGGTCCTGAATCTCTATGCGAGGAAAAGAGGAAGTGGGGAGGGGTGACCTGCCGTGGTTCAAAAGGCAGAGAGAAGCCTAAAGGGTGTAAAGAGGGAGAAGATGGTTGATTTCTTTCCAGAAATTCAACTTGAAATGGGCCATAAAAATGCATCTTTTGTAATATTTCTGTCTCTCTAAATAGTTCCTCTAGTCACAAGTTTCCAGTTTCAAAAACCTGACTCCTTTCTGACCAGTCCCAATATTTGTTTGTTTTCTATAAATTAAAATCCAGTCTGCTGTCCTTTATCTGCAAGCTATCCATTAGTTCTGGTCTCTAAAATCAACATACCATGATAGTCATCAAGACCACGGTGTCAACCAAGGAACTGATAGTAGCGTGTCTCGTCTAAAGATGAGTGCTGATAACTGTAAGGTCAGGTTTGAAAAACTCTTGTAATCTGTCTGAGAATTGATTTATCTGTAGCAAGCTACCCTAACTTTTGAAGTGGAAACATTGAAACTCTCAAACAAGATCAGTCTAAACCACAGATTGACACTGTTTCAGAATTAGGATGCCAAGATGCTGAGCACATTCTTTTCCTATCCTGCTGGACAAGGAGCTAACACCATAGTTTCCCCTTTTCCAAAATACACTTTCACCATTTACCAGGCTGCCATTGACTGGAACATGTTTCTCCCAGAAATGCATATGATTGTGCTTTACTTCTAGGTGGGACGCATCATTAATACCCTAAGGGAATGTGGACTTCAGTGGAGGACAGGGTGCCGGAGTAGGTCGATTTTATTAAGTGGAAGGCAACAGAGTCGCAAGGCATCTAGAAGTTGGTATTTGAAAAGGCACAGGGAGAAAGATGACACACTCCAGACTTCCCTCTGCCAAATATCCTTGTGGCCCACAGTTCCTGGCACCTACTTGAAACACAAGTATGAGATCCTTCTGCCAGTTCTGTATTTCCACTGGGACTAAATACGATTGAAGCATATTTTATTTTATTTTATTTTATTTTATTTATTTTTGTTGAGACATAGTGTCCCTCTGTCTCCCAGGCTGGAGTGCAGTGTCATAGTCTCGGCTCACTATAACCTCTGCCAACCAGGTTCAAGTAATTCTCCTGCCTCAGCCGCTTGAGTAGTTGGGATTACAGGTGCACACCACCATGCCCAGCTAATTTAGAAGTATATTTTAATGCCACCGTTACCTATGTGGTCTGTATTTCCTTCCTCCCTTCTTCCCTCCCTTTCTTTCTTCCTCCCTCCCTCTTTTTTTTTTCTGTCTTTCTTTTGTCTAAGAGAATGGAATCTAATGCTGCTAGTTGAATCACTGCATTTAATTCTCTTGATTTTGCTCTTTCTGCTTTGCTCTTAATATCTAATCACATTATCCTGTTCATTCTCTTCCTCTTTTCTAAGAACAGCACATGAATAAACTTTTAAGAGTGCATTAAGACTGCAATCAGTCTATTTTGTATGAACCAAAAATACACAGAGACATTCCAATAGTTGTGAAAAATATAGCTGAATTGCAAGTATTCCTGTGATTAAGTACATTTTCTTTTGTTTTGGTTAGACTTACCAAATTGCTCCCATTAATATCATATGCTCATACATCATGTAACAGCTGAGAGCAAAGCACGCACTTGGAGAGCCCTACATTTAAAGAAGCTGCATCACTTCCATACAAGATGGGAGGGTCAGGCCCAATGCCCCACACACTGCAGCGAAAGGCATCTGTGATACCGTGATGATGTCTGTAGCCAAGTCTCTTCCTGCAGCTCATATCAAAACATTTCATGAGAGTGAATTAAATTTTTCAATACATCTTGAAAGAAAAACAGAGTATTGTGGGTTAAAAAATACATCTGTAAACGGCAGTAATAAAAAGTTTGGAAGACCAAACTTAAGAAAACAAGAAAGGGAACAAACTTGAAGAAGAAAACCGTAATGAATCACAGGATGTTAGAGAGTAAACAGTCCTCAGAGGTTATCTGTTGCAAGCCTTCATTTTAGGAGTGGGGGACCTGAGCTCCATGGATGTTATGTAAGGTTTCAGAACACTATCCTAATTCAGATCCCTACTCTGCGGACATAACTCTCTGGAAGAATGTTAGGCATTTGTGAATGTTTCATTCATTTTTAGCCTACTAGGGTACTCGTGGGTGCTTTGAAACAGTAATTTCCCTACGGTAATCTTGAGTGCAGAGGCTATCAGACTGTGCAGAAATTAAGCTGGGCCTTAGGAATTACTCAAATGGTCCAGGACCTGGCATGCTGCAACTTGTAGCTCCAAAAATGCAATTTTGACCATTTACCCAGGGGTAGTTAGGCTCTCGGGAACAGGCAGTTGCTAAGCCGACTTATGAACTATAAATATCAATTTGTTTATGTACTGAAAGTTGGAATCCATGTGTGAATGCACTCTGTAAAACATGTGGAATTACAAGCCTGGGAATTACACTGGGAGCAGTAAAGATAATGATAATTGTAAACATCGTTATTCCTCATGGTTAGGTCCATGCAGACATCCCAGTATTGTCTAAGGCATTTCCATTAGGATTATAGCCTGATAAGATATCCATACCTTCTTCAGGGATGTTGAGGTTAAATAACCAGCTTCTGGAAACTACCCTCTTGGAAATACTGAAGGAATTTAACCAATCCTTGCTGTATACAAAATGATGCAGTGGACTACATTCTGATTTAAGACTCCTGACACGTGGATTCTAGTCTCAGCTGTGCTATTGTGGGCTTATGTAACCCTGGGAAGGTGAAGAGATTATTTTGAGCTTCAACTTTCTTATCTCTAAAATGCAGAAGTTGATCTTGGTAACTTCCAAAGTTGCTTCCAATGCTCAGGGTGTCCACTTCAAGAGGTTTTCCTTTCCTAGATGTCATAAGCCTTTCTATTGTCTCCCCATATTTTATTAATACTTGTCATAGTATTACCAGTCACTTAGTCATATTTTTATGACATACTGTATGTTAAGTCCACTGTTTGAGCTGAGATTTTCTCAAAAGTAGGACCTGAGACACAGATTGAATTGTCGATGGTGTGTTTGAAAGGCTGAAGGCTGGGGAAGTGGAGGTGAGGGAGATGGGGGAATGGGGACTGAAAGCCATTCAGAGAGAATGCTTCGCTACACCAGCCAGCAATGCAGGCTCTGCTGCAAATAGAGACAGCAGGCGCTGAGTAGCCTTGGTAGCTCAACATATGGAACATTTTAAGGAAGATATTAAGGAGAAACTATGCCTTGGAGCCGTCTCCAGGGGGATTTATGAGTCGGCCTTGCAGAGGTTGAGATCCCCCCCTATGGATGCTGGCCCCGCAACCTTCTGGATTGTGTAACTTACCCCCACTGCTGACTTGGAAGGAGCCAGGAAGTATGTTTCCATACTTACAAGAGCAGAGGTGAAGGGTAGCTTGGTGCACATAGGACTCTGTGTGTCAGCACGTGAGAAGCCAGACCGGACATGGGTGGTCATGGTCGTGGTGGAGTGTGGGAGGAAGGTAGGGAGAGGAGGTAAAGCAGGTTCTGAGAAGTCCTACAGAGTCAGCGTCCCACGGGGTCCACTCACGGTACCTCTCGTAGATGTTCGTTTGACATCGTTTTGTCTTGCATCCTCTGATATGGGTCTTCCTTCTTTTCTCCTGTAGGAATGAGTGCACCTTCACCTCTTTCCTGAGTGGGGGAGGGAGGCACAGTCATGTAATAGGCCTTTCTCTCCCTGAGCCTCAGGTCTAGTTATTATATCATGTAAGGCTTTGGCTCACAAATTAGTGACCAAGCCTCAGGCCCCACTGCTGTGGTTGACTTGAAGCCATAAGGACCGTTCATCTTCTCTCCCCTTTGTGACCCATTTCAGGCTTCCTTTACCCTCGCTTTCGCTTGTCTGGTTTGTTGCCTAGTAAGAAGACCTAGACTTTGATCATTGAAGGTCTAAACACCTGAGTTATCTCCTTTTGCTATCTTTTAATTGTTATTTTTTTCCCCAAACAGTTACTGCCGGCCTTGGAAGTGCCAAGAGGATTCCATGCCATCCTCTGCTCTGCCAGCCTCCTCAATGCTGGCCACCCGACCTCTTCATGGTCATTAGGGTCAACGTCCCAGGCAGAAACTACCTTTTCACTCACTGATCCTTTGCCATGAGGGGCTTAAGGTGGCCAGGAGGTAGATGTAGCTTTCACCTTAGTGGGATTCACACTGTATCTGTGGCACGTGCCTTCCCTGTCCTGGGAACACTGATCAGCAGAGTCCTAGATTGGGACATCAGGAAGAGCAAATGCTGAAAATGGGTTACCAGGTGTGATAACAGAAAGATGACTTCCCCTCCACACGTTGGCACTGGGACCCTAACTACAGGGAGCCACTTGGATCCAGTGTGAGATCGGTTGTGGCCCAACATGTTTCCTTTTCCTCACCTGGCTTCTCTGAGCTCCCACACTAACCTGTGGTGGGTGGTGGTGGTTTAGGCCTTCAATTATCAGCATCAGCTCACACCCCATTTGCAGCAGACCTTGAGAGGTCCAGATCACTCACTTTGCCCACTGCAGGGATGCCCTGGAGAATGCCCGTGTCACTCTTTAGAGAAGGATCAGAAGAATGTTTATGGGTTTACACAGTCCTTCCTCAAGAAGCAACTCTGAATGGCAGTGGGTTCTGAGTATTAACTTTCTACACAGATGATGAGAAACACGTAGTCCCTTAGTCAGCTGTTAGCTCACCTGTCTGACTCCTAGGAGAATAATGATCTGTGATTCATTGCCACAGACAGACACTCAGATTTCCACTCCAGTCTTGCTGCTATTACCGTAATTACCCTGGCTTTGCTTCTGAAGGTGGAGGACTGTCCTGACTTCTGTCTTTCTGTAACCCTGAGATCTCCAGTGACCATGGGGTGCCACTCCAGTGGCCATAGCTCTGCCCAGTCTGGCTGGCAGAGGATTATCAGTAACTTTTTAAGATAATGCTGGAGCTGTCTCTCATGGATGACTCCTTATCCTTACCATCATAGGGGCTGCCTGCTATACATTCATTCTAGCTTTCCTACCTCCAGCCTTCTGACCCCCCCCCTTCACCAATAGGCTATGAAAATTCTGGCAGGAGCACTTTATTTATTAACGTCCATCATTAAATTATACTTTAAGAAGCTTCCTCATGTATTTAGGGCCAACTCCAGGGATTCGTCACATCCCATTAAATCTCAAATCATAGGTGAGTCTGCCCATGCTGACCATCCTCTTCTGCTCAGTCTTCCACTTTGCTCGTTTCTGTGTATTTCCCCCAGTTTATCCCAACCCACATTAACTTCTTATCCTGTTGCCATGAAAGCAGTTTCTTTCTGGAATAAGGCTGTACTTCCCTGACTCAGGTTTTTATCCTGGGGCAAAAGAGCTTTGTAAGGGATTAGGTTTGAGGTAAGGAAGAAAGCAATTCCGATGCACCTGCTTGAGGTGAGATTCTCACAAGCACATGGTCTCCAAACCGTGGGAGCCTGCCTCCTGTGTGCAGTGGGAAGGGCTGCCTCTGCCAGCCAGGAGGGCTCCGTGGCACTTAGAGGTTGAATTGCCAAAATGTCTGCCCTTAAATTTTATGCTTCCTCTCCCACATCTCCTGGTGCTGACTTGCCATGTGAGAGCCACCGAGGAGCACATTTGCCTCTCTTGTGTCTCAATCACCTTCTTAATCAGGTCCTCATCTTGGTCATCTGCACAGGTTCATCTGGCACTCAGAGGGACAAAGCCCTCATTTAAGATGCCACAGAGACCTCCAACTTCTACAGCATGTTGAGAGTTGGAAATGGACTCCCCTGTACCTCTCCATGTTTTGCAACCTCTGGAGAGCCATCAGAAGCACTCCACCCATTTTTAGGATGATGCTGGAGCTGTCCCTCATGGATGCCTCCTCATTCTCATTCTCAGGGCTGCATGCTATAAATCCACTCTAACTTACCTACCTTCTGCCTTCTGACCCCACCTTTACCAATGTACTATGAAAATTCTGGCATGTGCTCTTCATTTATTATTGGCCATCATTAAATCACACTTTAAGAAGCTTCCTCACGTATTTGGGGCCAACTCCAGGGATTCTTGACATCCCATTAAATCCCATTAAGTTACCACAGCGCTTCATGCTGATGAGAGTCCACAGTGGCCTGATCGCACGGGGACTTGGCCTCTGCCTCCACCTCCCTCAGTTAGCCCTTGGTGAAACCTAAGCAAGGTGGAGGCCACTGCTTGCCAGAGGTCGTTACCATCTTGCTGGTTATTACCATTCACAAAGGGTCCCTGAGGTTTTCAAAGACGTGAGCAGTCCTGATCTTTGTAGAAACACATCTGGCTGTTCCAATTGCTTTAGTCTGAGTCCTCAATAAAGAAAGCCCAAGGAAAATATGAATGTATACCCAATTTATTTGGTAGTGTCCAGTCCAAGGAATGAAGGGCAGAGATTGCAGGAATGTGTGAGAAGAGGCACGTGAGGCAACATTCCCATTTGTTACTGGACAGGACATCACTTTTCTAAGAGCCAGGAAAAGGCCCTGTGGGTTTGTTGCACCTGTGTTTTGAATGTGGAATTCCAAATTAAGCAAGGTAGGGGATCCTGTGCACATAGCACAGCATAATCATGGAGGGAGAAGGAGGGCTGGTGGGTGTTCCTGCTTTCCCCCATCTTTCCTGTCTTCCTGGCCAAGGATGACCCTGGGGAGCCATTCCTCCAGAGTGCTGGGCTATAGATTCTGAGCCCTCAGGGACTCCCAGGGTTCCACAAGCCATATCCTGTGGCTCTTCACCTACATCTAGAAGCAGAGGGGTCAGCGTGTGGTAGGTGGAGGTCATGAGTCCCAGGTCTCAATCAGACGCGTGGGAGACATGACAGAGGAGATGGCACAGTCCAGGACTGCAGTGGAGTCTTCAGGAACATGGGGTGAGTTTGATAAAATCTGAGAATGTGCATGAGCTTTTTGTCTATATAATAGCAATAAATTGTTTCAAGTTAATGGAGGAACTGGAATCTCATCACGAGTCACATCTTAGATTGGTTCTAACCTGGAGAGGGTTAATCATGATGATACAGTTAGTTCCAGCAGGAGGGACAGTTTCTTCTTGGTAATGTCAATTTGAGGTTTTCTTCCCAGTCAGTTCACTCTTTTCCTGAAAGAGTAGGCATACATCAAGACCACTGGAGTGAAGGTGTGAAAACTAGAATTTAGACTTACAGGTGCACCACCAGCTGTGAGGCCATAGAACAGACACCACCTCCACCGTGTCTCAGTTCGCTCATTGTGCATCCACTGAAGAGACCTCCAACATCAACTGAGTTTTCTTTAGCCCCATAATGTGTGTGCCTGTGTGTCTATAGCCTCAGCCAGCCAGTACATGCCCTGGGATTCTTCTCAATCTAGGGAGTCTGGCATTTTGATTTTAGACTGAAGTTTGATGGTGGGTTAAATAAAATAAAGAGCATTTGAAGAAATCTTAGCATCTAATCTGAACCCTCTGTTTAGGAGATGAGGGTATTACAAGCTGGAGCACTTCTGACTGTCCAAAAAGTACATGGCGTTTCTCTTAAGAAATTCTTCCCTTTTATTGTTTAGAGAATAAATGTGCCAGGAATTTCCCCTAAGTAGCAAAGAACTAGCAAGCCTTGTGAGAAATTTAAAATAATAATAATAAAAGCAAGAAAATTTTGCTTGTTGTTATACTCTGAAAATTGTCTTATACCTAAATACCTCACTAAATATTAATTACTAAATAATAATGACATGAAGTCTGGAGATTTTAGGAGCAGATTTAAAGATGATGGGCATCTAGACAAGACAAACTGAAATGGCAAGGATAAAACCACACCCTGTGTGTTCTTTCCAATCACCTTTTCCCGGGGTAATAGGCTCAATACTGAGTTGGATGCTTTTAAGAAGATATCAGATAATGCTGTTCTCTTTCCACAGAGGTGTCCACACATTGCCTCTAGATAAAAATGCATCTCAGCCAATGGAGTCAGCCAACATGAATATTGATGAGAAAGAAAATGATGCAATAACACTAGAGCTCTAGAAAATGAAAAAGCAATATGTTTTAAGAAATTGGTTTTCAGGCCCTAAATTTGTATGTTGAGAGTCTATGTGTGTGTGGAAAATAGGGGAGGATAAAGATTGAGAGAGAAGGATAGATACATGATAGATTGACAGGTAGATGGATGGATAGATAGATAGATAGATAGATAGATAGAATTACAAGCTGTAACTCTTGTATGGCTACAACATTAGTGTCATCAACTCACAAAATATTTGGATTAGAAGTAATCTTCCAATTATTTAGGAATCCTCTAGATAAATCTCTTAGTTTTAAAGAAGATTAAACTAATATTCAGAGAAGTAGCTTGATAATCAAAAGCAGATATACAATGACTTTAATTTTCTAGTCTTGAAGATGCCTGCTTTAATTTTTTCTAGAGTGTGAAAATAGTCCCTAACAAATGAATAATAATCATCAACTAATAATCAACAAATCAACTAATCCATGGATATGTGAATAAAAATTCTTAGTTTAACCAAAAGTAGGGGCTAAATATGCACATGTTTTATAACTTCTTTATTTGGCTCCTTTTCTTCCATTATTTAGATTGTAGAAACTATCTACCTAAAAGTTGAAATATTACATTCCCCCACATGTGTTCTGAAAGACAGTTTGTTTGACTGCTGATTCCTTGGTGTTCCAAGGCTGCCTGGCAAAAGATGAACAGGTAATCTAGTTGAAGACCAGGCATCTATTTTGGTTCTTATTTTTGGAGACTGCACATGGTATTCCAGCACAGTTATGATATCCTATGGACTTATCCTATGGAAAGTGAAAAGCCTATTATTAAAGCTTATAAACTTTACACTCGAACAGTATAGTTTTATAGCAAAGATCAATGATCACAAAATATAAATGACACAAGCAATATACTCTGGAGAATTATATTACTTGAAACTGTAACCCTTTAGGAAAACAGCAGTGCCAGGATAGCCACAATGTGATGGGAAGGAAAATATATTACAGAGTCAGGCTGTCATAACTAAGACTGCTGCCTCTATTGGCTCTGAGTCCAGTCCTTCAAAGCTAGAAGGGATACACTGCAAATTTCTTCTTTTGATGAGTAAGACGTGGAGAAATAGGAATGCTTTTACACTGTTGGTGGGAATGTAAATTAATTCAACCATTGTGGAAGACAGTGTGGTGATTCCTTAAGGATCTAGAAATAGAAATTCCATTTGGCCCAGCAACCCTATTAGTGGCTGTATACCCAAAGGATTATAAATCATTTACAAGAGAAAAAAACCCATTCAAAAGTGGGTGAAGGACGTGAACAGACACTTTTCAAAAGAAGGCATATATGAGGCCAACAAACATATGAAAAAATGCTTATCATCACTGGTCATTAGAGAAATGCAAATCAAAACTACATTGAGATACCATCTCATGCCAGTTAGAATGACAATCATTAAAAAATCAGTAGACAACAGATGCTGGAGAGGATGTGGAGAAACAGGAACACTTTTACACTGTTGGTGGGAGTGTAAATTTGTTCAACCATTGTGAAAGACAGTGTGGTGATTCCTCAAGGACCTAGAAATAGAAATTCCATTTGACCCAGCAATCCCATTCCTGGGTATATATCCAAAGGATTATAAATCTTTCTATTATAAAAACACATGCACACGTATGTTCATTGAGGCACTGTTTACAATAGCAAAGACCTGGAACCAACCCCAATGCCCATTGACGATAGACTGGACAAGGAAATTGTGGCATATATACACCATGGAATACTATGCAGCCATAAAAAGTGATGAGTTTGTATCCTTTGTAGGGACATGGATGAGTCTGGAAACCATCATTCTCAGCAAACTGACACAAGAACAGAAAACCAGACACTACATGTTCTCACACATAAGTGGGTGTTGAACAATGAGAACGCGGATACAGGGAGGGTAACAACAGACACTGAGACCTAGGGGGTGGGGGACTTGGGAGGAATAGCAGGGGGTTGGGGGATTGGAGAGGGATAGCATTAGGAGAAACACCTAATATAGATGACAGGGTGATGTGTGCACCAAACCACCAACATGGCATGTGTATACCTGTGTAACCTGCACAATCTGCACATGTACCCCATAACTTAAAGTATAATAAAAAAAAAAATGAAAAAATGAAAAAAGATAATATCTATATTGTATTTTTTATTGTCCCTATTTACATGGATTTCAGCTTAGGGTTTTCTTTGTTTTTTGATTTTTTGCAAAGCCACACCTCTCTATTGTAGCTAATCACTCCTTTTAAAATGTATTTACACATACAAGCACATGGAGGAATTAAAAATAACTAAATGATACATTTCCTTGTGAAGCTTTGAAAAACAGTTGCCAATGTGTTCTTGAAGTCAGAGTGATACTGGAAGGTTCTATGAGAGAGCAAGTTGGATCCCAGGTCCTTGTTGGGAGAATTGACAGAAATTGCTCTCGGGAAAAACAAAGACCTTCAAATTTTAAGTGCTATAAACGCCTCATTTTCCCACACTTTTGATTTCCCCTTTACCAGTATCACCCATGCAATTGAATACTTTTCAGTTCACAGTTCTGGCTCACCCGTAGCATACAGCAGCCATTCACAGAGGTAGCACAGCACTCACAATACCTTGCACATCCTGCGTTTTTCCCAATTTGGGGTCCTCCCTCTGTAGCACATGGGTGGCTCTCCAGTTCCAGCCTCTTTAGCCATGACTCTCCCTGTTGCTTGTTCTCCTTTTCAAGAACCTGTATACAGCATGTGCTTTGGGCTGTTGTCCATGAGAGAGAGAAACAATCTGATTCCCAGAGATCCCTTCACAGGAGGAAAACGTCAGTACCGTGGCTGTCTTTGTCATGTGTGGTAAGGAATGATGCCTGGAAATGTGCCTGTGCTTTTCTGGGACAGTTTCCTGAACAGGTGCAGGTGCAATGTTGAGCAGAAGCCACTCACATGTTGAGCCTTGGTCCGGGTCATTTTGAAGGCTAAGGCCACATCATTTTAGGTCAAAAGAGCTTTCACGAAATGAGTAAAAACAGGGAATGAGGAAAGTGTGGAGAGCTTGTTATCTACTCTGGAGTTCTTTTGTCAATGTCAGCAGGAGGAACCAGGCAGTCAAAGGAGGACTAACAGAACCGGCCGCTTGGGCTGCACACGTAGGCTGCCATCATCGGCCAGAGGAACGTGGCTGCTTGTACACCCAGGTCATCTAGGTCATTCCCGTGAGACTACCATACAATGAAGTCCTCCGCTGTCAAACTGACTACACCGGATTACAGTGAGTGGGAGAATCTGGAAGGATTTATCTTAGTCAATGTGGTGTGTTTACTGTGAGCAGAGTACATGCAATTTGTCCACAATGGCCATAGCTTTCAGAGGCCTGGTATTGAGACATCAGGGACTCCGCAGCTGAGGGGGCCGGAGCAGGTTTTGTATCATGGGTCCATACATGAGGCTAATGCATAAGAGAATGGATGATAGAATGCGGTGTCTTTATTCTCTGACCATGAAAACCTGCCGTGTGTCAGAGGGCATTACAGCCCCTGGGACCGGCACGGACCACTTGTCTGTTGACTGTGGTTCTTGTTTATAATGGTCCTACATTGGCTTTTCCTTTCATCCTCAATAACACAATGTCTGTACATCATTTACTTGCCACAATCTTCTTAAAATGATTAAAGGGACATTACTTACTTAAGCAAATGTTATAAATAAAATTGTGAGAAAGAGAAAATGATGGCAGTAGCTATTTTCAAAAATGAATCTTGGGTAATATTTTTATAGAATTGTATACAATACTATAAATTCTATATGCAAATTGTGTCTTCTATATAGATATTTCAATAATGTATTTAAAGTTATTCTATGTATAATTACAGATGTTTTATCTGGTCTTTAGGAACATCTTAGCATCAATTGTTTTCATGCTCACGGTGACCCACCTTGAAATCCACCTGAAGGCTCACCTTGAAGGAGGGCACTCTGGCTGCCTTTGCAGTGTGCGGTAAGGAATGGTGCCTGTCAATGTGCTTTGTCTCTAACAGTTCTGTTCACTTCCTCCAACAATATTTTCGCTGTTTCTCATGGTTACAGTTATGATAAGCTTTTTAAAACTGATGAATCAATTATCCTAGTGCTCCTAGGAAGTATTGATCTTCAAATGATGGTATATTTATTCTTTAGAAACAGCTTTGAGTTACAAGACTTACACATAATAGATGGACAATTAGGGAAGAATTTTTTCAGTAGATTTGGAGAGTAGTTTATGGCTTTTCTGGTATAACTTCTTTTTTCTTTTTCTTTTTTTTGAGACCAAGCCTCACTCTGTCACCCAAGCTGTAGTGCAGTAGCACAATCTTGGCTCACTGCAAACTCTACCTCCCAGATTCAAGTGATTCTCCTGCCTCAGCCTCCTGAATAGGCATGTACCAGCATGACTGTTTTTTAGTAGAGACGGGATTTCACTATGTTGGCCCGGCTAGTCTCAAACTCCTGACCTCAAGATCTGCCTGCCTTGGCCTCCCAGAGTGATTACATGCATTTGAGCCCCCACGTCCGGCCAACAACTTCATTTTTAGTAATCAGGTTTAGTAATCATTTTGAACTTTAGTGCTTCAGTTTGAGGCATATATTTATACACAGTCACAAACACACACACACACACGTATAAAGCTACCTAATATGAATTTGTGTTTCAAGCTAAGGTATGGATTTATTTAAAGTGTTTTATATGTATGTATATGATACACACACATATATAACATATGTGTATCATATGTATATATGCATGTATGTGTATATATAAATACATGTATGTATACAAGTATATATGTGTGTATGTATACACACATAGATGCATATACATATGTGCATATGTGTATGTATACACATACACATGTGTGCATGTATGTATATATGCATATTTACACATACATATATGAACTTATGGTACACATATGTGTACCATATGTATGTATATATGTGTTTGTGTGTGTGTATATATACACACATATATACACACACGGTACAGATATGATAAATCATATATAGAGAGAAAGGAATAAAGAGGAAATTTTTATCATATTTCCATCTTTTAACTTCTCTGCAATTATTTCTATGATCTCAGAGTTATAGCATTACATTATGTACAGTAATATAATCACTGATTTCATGTTTCATCTATAGATTGCAAAAACAGAACAAAATTGCAGTATCTGAGTTATGTAAACATTCTTCGTTCTAAAATTATGTAGTAGGATTGTGGAGTGGCAATATTAGCTCCACACCAGCAAATCCTTGATGGTCGACACTAAACACGTGAGGAGGGTCTCAAGGTGATGTCTTTGATAGACTGCTCAAAAGCATACTGCATTTTAGATAAAAAATGGCAATAATAACTGTGCCTACTTGTGAGCATAAGTTAATAAGCACAGGTAGCTGAAATAGTGGAGGTTATTAATACTTGATCCTTCTCCCTCTTGGGTATGTCCTGGACGCTTTACAATTTGTTTATGTCCACTCTCACCATGGCATGAATAATTGTCATGGAAGACGGGATCATTGATCACTTTACTACAATACATATAGTTAAGGTCTGCTAGAGTGACACCCATGCCCGATGACCACAACTGCTTCCCTTGTTATCAACTATGGGACTTGCAACTAATGGAGGCTAAGAAAATCAAGATGCTATTGAGGACCGTCTCTGACTCTCTGATGCCCAGTGTACATATTTGACAACTTTTTGCTTTTCAATGAAGAACTGAGAAATGATGGACGCTTTTGTTGAAAAGTTGATCATCGTTGGTTGATTGAAAGACTCCTGCAAAAAGTGCTCAAAACCCTCCTGAACTTGCCCTGAT
Source organism: Sapajus apella (assembly GCF_009761245.1). Taxonomy (NCBI): domain Eukaryota; kingdom Metazoa; phylum Chordata; class Mammalia; order Primates; family Cebidae; genus Sapajus; species Sapajus apella. The sequence goes on from NW_022437056.1 coordinate 4,281,365, forward strand.
GACAAACGAGGGGCTATAAGTCATAGACCTTCTAACCATAAAAGACACAGAAGATGCCTGTTTAGTGCCAACATAGATAAAACAATACCCTAAGGAAAACTGAGGGAAGATGGAAATGGCTAAGAAGTCAGTGTTTTGTTTATTTTTCTCTGTCTTGGTTGAATTTATTGGCACATATGAGATAAAGGTTAAATTGTCAAAACAATTAAAATTCTTACAGGTACATCTCTAAATTTTGTCTTGACATATCAAGCAAAGGAAGCTACATGTTCCTTATTATAAAATGTGTGTTTATTTTAGAAAATACAAAAAATGTGGATAAACCAAAAGACATGAAAACTTCTTAAAGGTGTATAAATCAGAGATTATCTCTTAACGTTTCTGTGTACTTACGGGTTCCTTTTTTACATTATATATTGTAGCAATATGTGTTTACACAATAGATTCTGTCATGCAAATTGCTTTTCCTCTTTAAAAATACTGCTTAACAATTTTTAGTTCAATACATTTTATATTTCAGTATAATTATACATTAATTTAATAATTTAATTTACTACTTTAGGCATAAAATTCTATTATATGTATCATAATTTTTAATCAACATTTTATTTTTGGAGATTTAATTTTTAATAGTATGTAAAATGCTGCCACATAGCACATTATTTTTAAAATTAATTCCTACAGGTAACACTTCTAGTTTATAACTTTTCTTAATAATGAAACATGGTGGTGCATGCCTATAATTCCTGCACTTTGGGAAACTGAGGCTATGGCAGGAGGATCCCTGGAACCCAGAAGTTCAAGGCTGTAGTGACCTATAATCTTTCCACTGAACTTCCGTCTGGGTGACAGAGAAAGACCCTGTCTCAAATATATATATATATCAAATGACCCTTGAATTTTGATTCTTACCAGTAGAGAGTAAGTTTCCATTTTTAAATACATTTTTAATAGTTTTGTAGAGAAAAATATAATCCTTCTTTATCTGAGAAATTACTTTTGTAGTTATTGAAACTAACTTTAATTTCCTGGGGTTTCTAGCTTCCAAAATGAAAAGTGGCATTAAAAAATTAAACTTGAACAATGACAATTAAGACATTACCTGAAGGTGGAAAACTGAAATTAGCCTTCAAATCTATGTTATTATTTGCAATATCCATCATTATCTTCTCTCTCACCCTGTTTTGGATCTTGCTAGGACACACGAAGTTCAGTACCCTCAGATTCTGAAAGAAAGTTATAAATCTCTCCACAGAGATAAAGGCTTAATTTAAAAATCATCACTACTGATACTCTGTTTCTTACTAGTATTGTTTGTGTTTTAAAAGGCAAATAGAAGGCACAAGCAAATGAAACTTATAAGCAGCAATTAATTTTCAGGCAAGTATTTTCTTCATAAACTCGAACAATGTATGCAGCAATGTATTCTTTATGGGTTGGGCCAGTCCTCTCCTTTGGATTTTGTTTACAGAGGACTCGTCAGGATCTCGTGGTAATCACATCATCTGAGCAGCAGGAGACATCAGCAGACTGTCACAGAATATCCAGAAGATGGGAGAGACCAGTGGGTGAAACAGGAGGATTTTATTAAGGTGGCCACCAGCTTGAGGATTAGCATCTCTGGGAGTTAGGTTTTATAAGTCTGAGCCCCAGAGAAAGGAAATGGGATACTTTTACACATCCAGGATGACATAGCAGCTAACAGGTTTACAGATGTCAGAACAAAGAACAGTTAAGTAATTTGCAACATGTCCTATGATGTACGTTACATTTGAAAAATAGCATTTTGAGAAACACACTGTACATTTTTTCGGTATTATCTTGCCCTGTGACCTTGCAGATCGTCGGCAAGAAAAACAGGAGTCTTGAGATGCCTGGGAACTTTGCTGAGACTGTAGGGAGAATAGAGAAGGTAGGTTTTACAGGGACTTAGTTAATTTTAAGCAGATCTGGGGGTTAGGTTTTATATTAAACAGCACACAACACAGCAAAATTAACTTTATTGTATAGCAACTACAAATTATAAGGTTTTCTTTTACTGTTATTGTGATTATTTAATTCCTCTCTTCAAGACCAAGGGAGAGAAAGCTCCAGGTTAGCCAAGGATTTGAAAATAATCCTAAGACACTTCCTTGGGGACCTCTCTTTCTGCATTATTTGAAATGTCTTAATGTTTACTCATCAATCATATACAGCATCCCAAACACCCTGATTCATACATTGCCTGCCTTATGTTTGAATGCCAGCCACAGCTGAATAATTAGTCCTTGAAACAAGATAGTCTATTTTAACAACATAGTATTTGAAAGGTTTTAGGAGAGCTAAAATCTCTTACCAATAGCCTCCAATCACACATTAGAAAAAAAAAAAAAAAGTCCATAACACGAAACAGACCAGGCTCTACTCTAGGCACTTTGTAGATTTTAACTAGTTGAATCCTTATGCAAGTCTTCTTGGGGAGACACTATTACCCCCATCTCACAGATGAGAAAACTGTAGGACTTGGACAGTTTAGGAGCTTTGCCCAAGTTCAGCACCGTTGGTAAGTGGAAGCCAGGTTCAACCCATGTAGCCTAATTCCAGGGTCTGGACTCCTACACAGATTCTGTGCTACTCTTCCTCGGATGCGCTTTGGGTGCCCCACAGAGAGAGCAAGTGGAAGGTCTTTTCTGTCTGGTTTTGATCTTTTGGCCCCACGTGATACTCCCACATTGGCTTCCCAAAGTGCTGGGATTACAAGCCTGAGCCACCAAGCCTGATCTTATTTATATTTTTTTATTAGTTTGTTTTTGGGTTTTTTTTGAGACAGGGTCATACTCAGTCACCCAGAGAGAAGTGCAGTGGCTCCGTCACAGCTCACTGTGGCTTCAAGCCCCTGGCCTCAAGTGACCCTCCTACCTCAGCCTCCTGAGTAGCTGAGACCACAGGCATGTACCACAAAGCCTGGCTAAGTTTTTGTAGAGACCTAGTTTCACGTATTGCCCAGGCTGAACTGGATCTCTTGGGCTCAAGTGATCCTCCTGCCTGCGCCCTTCAAAGTGCTGGGATCCCAGGTGTGAACCACCATGCACAGTTTATTTATCTTTATTGTCTCCCAACTAGACTGTAAGTTCCACAAACGTAGAGCTTTTTGTGTGTTCTATCATTTCATCTCCAACATTTGGAAAAGTGCCTGGCACAAAATAAGTACTCAATGATAATTTTTTGAATACATGATTTCCAAACTTGTCAAAAAAGAAAGAAAGAAAGAAAGATCTTTTCCATAAGAATGAATATTGCAGTCTTCTAGGAAATCACAGTAGCCCAAATGGCAACATCACTAGAAGCATATCAAAGCAGTAGGTGACCACAGACACGTATGGCTGAGATTCTGAAGGCATCAGCCAGATGGAAGAGTTGAAGCAGCCTTTGGCTACCTGATTCAATAGCGCTAAATCCCATTTGACTCACCTGTTTTTGAACCTGTGTATCAAGGTTTTGGCTGTGTCTCCACCCAAAAACCTCATCTTGAATTGCAATCCTCATAATTCCCACAAGTCAAGGGAGAGACCAGGTGGAAGTAATTAATCAAGGGGGCGGTTTCCCCGCACGGTGACGGTGAGTGAGTTCTCACGAGATCTGATGATTTTATAAGAGACTCTTGCTGGGCTCCTCTCTTTCCCGTTGCTTTTTGGAGAAGGTGTCTTGCTTCCTCTTCTGCCGAGACCAAGTTTCCTGAGGCCTCCCCAGCCATGTTGAACTGTGAGTCAATTTAACCTCTTTCCTTTATAAATTATGCAGTCTCGGGCACTTCTTTACAGCAGTATGAAAATGGACTAATATACAAGGTTACCTGGTGAGCTTAAAACCAGTGCAGACGATTAAGTCTTGCACCCTGGAAATTTTGGTTCCATAAACTCAGGCTAGACTCAGAAATCTGCATTTAAAAAAATTCTCTGGGTAAATAAAATGGACTCCAGTTTGGAAATAATTGAACTCCGTAATTTAGTCTTTCTCAGATTCTGATCTCCACAGAGCAATATTGGCATCACCTGGAGCTTGTTAGAAATTCAAATTGTCAGGCCCTTCCCTGGATTTACTGAATCAGGAGCTCAGTTTGTGACAGACCCTGCAGGTGGTCTCAGTGCCTGTTTAAATTTGAGAACCATTGCCCTACGTTTAAAACAAATCCTCAGGGGTTACAGTGCATTAGCCTACACATCAACTCTCTAGAGAATAATTTCAGTGCTTGGACAGTGTTCAACATGGCTTTGTATTACAACTCCTTCTGAAATCCTTTTAAATCATGCTTTAGTATTTTTTCCCTGTGTACAAAAAGGAAACCATGTTGCATCTAACATTTCTCCAGAGTAATAGTTAAGACAAAAGGTCTTATTTTGATAGAGAATGGAAAACCCAGGAGAGTTATTTCTTAATCCACCTTGAATTATTCAGTCCTTATCAGAAGTTATACTTTTAGTTAAAAAAAAATTCATTTCCTTATTTATGATTCAAATGAAACAGTACTTGAAGAATAACGCACCATTACCTTTCTCTAAGCCAAGATAGTACAAAACCTTCACAGGTGCTAATTAATCTCCCTACGGTTTCTGGGAAGTGGAGGTCAAGAATGTTGCCCTCCTTGGATGTGAGAGAAAATAAGGAGACATGAACAATTGTCATCTAATTTGCATTCACTTCCCAGCAATTCGACACTCGTGTTCTTTCCATTTTTAGCTGACTCTGTGGTAACACAGGGTTGACTTTTAATGGCTAATTTCTTATATTTTTAGAAGCATTAATTTGTAATTAACCTTTGGACACATCTTAAATATGTTATTTTGGCTTAGAGTTTATAACAGCCTGTGTCTAAGATTTAAACATTATTTTGTGCCACAATAAATTACAATAACAATGCCTCCCTTAATAGACTCACCAACTGACAATAATCTAACATTTGACATATATTTATAGAACATGCTCTCGTAAAACAAGTAACCCTTGTTTTGATCATCCAGCCAAAAATTACCAATGCCCATATTGTAATTTTCAGATATATAAAGTTATTTTTCTAAATATCTCCCTGTTATTTTTAATAATATTAATATAGAGGACAAATGTGCTGTGCAGGGCACCATGGCGATTCAGCACATGTTAATGTACCTACCACTCCCTGTCCCTCAGAAAGATACACAGAAAGCCAGACAGGTAATAAACGATAAATAGGTAGGCATATAGATGATAGATAGGTAACAGATGTTAGGTAGATAGTTAGACATATAGATGGTAGATAGGCAGATTATAGGTAAGCTTAACATTCCTCAATGTTTATTAGGCATACAAAATACAGAAGTTTCTCTCTCTCTCTCTCTCTCTCGGTGTATGTGTGTATGTGTGTGTAAATATTTTAGATCAACTGCTAATTAGATAGGTATTTTGATACCACAGTGTTAAGTCAGTTGACATTGAGTTGGTTGAATTATTTTGGGGCTGTTTCAATCGCTCTACCAGTAGGCTGAGATTCTCTGTACTGGTCCAGCAGTCTCCTAGGATTGTGATGAGTCCACTCAGAGCCTTTCAGGTGTTTCACTGATTCTGGCTCTTCACAAACAGTGCTATCCCCAAGGCCCTTCTTCCAGTTCATTCACGCAACACACTCTTGTTCAACACCCACAGATTCCTGGCCACTGTGCTAAATGCAGAGCATTAAAAGATCAAGAAAGATGATGTTCCAGTTGGTGAGGGCACAATCGGACCTCAAGTTGGCAGAGTGTATTTCCTTGTCTTAGCTCATCTGTCACTCCTGACATTATCCATGTTGATGACTCACTCAGTTAGGAAGTGAAAAGCTTGGACCCATGAGCCAGACTCCTTCTGCACTGACGGGTCCTGAGGCCCTGGGCTCTTACACGATCTCAGTATTTAAAATGCAGATAATATGACTATTTCACTCAACGACTTTCAACCTATTTCCCATTTAGAAAGAAAACAAGTGCAGCTCACTGCCGGTGCTTATTTCTTGAGGCACACGGGAGAGGAGTTCAGGGTTCTCTGAGTTAATGCATGCCAAGCTCTTAAGAATATAGGAAGGTTTCATGAAAGCAGCTCTTGTTATTACTTTGTGAAGCTGTCCGTGGCACAGGTGACACTGACTTGCAGAAATGACTGGCTGTGCTGAGCACCTGCTCTGCAGGAGGTTCTGGAAGGACACCTGGCCTGCTTGCCACCTATGTCCGTTTAGAGCATCAGGCTGCCTTTTTTGTTTTTCTGCAACTGAGACCCTGGAAATTTTCTCTACTGTCTAGGAGGAACGTTATTTTGAGTCTGTTTGGTTGTTGTTGTTTTTGGAGCAGTGGGAACACATTCACACTGATGTTGTAAGATCATCTTGGGCAGCTCCTGGGGCAGTGAGTTTTCCTGCCAAGGAGACAAAAGGCGATGTAAGTCCTAACTGTGTGTCATTTGAACTTCTAAAAGGTAGAGAGGCCTGCCTTATATTCTATGGAATCTTTTCTTTTTTTAAGTGATTTAAGAAATAAATTTTCTGGCTGTACTGGAATACAGGAGCTCAGTTTTGCAGACTCAGTGCAGCAGTTCAAATTTATGCAGTTGGAAAGAGGATGCCATTGCTCTCTCCAAAGCTGTGAGATCTGTGCAGCGCAGTATCTACTTTCACGCATTATGGGAGGCTCCATTCCCATTCCTGACAAGCCCGTCTCCTCTAGCTCAAACTGTGAGGAAAGGGAAGCAGCTCCTGAGCCAGGCCTGACAGGAAGACAGCTACAACAGGTGGCCAGGAGGAATGGGGACGTAGGCACTTGCTGATGTCTTCGAATTCAGTGCGTATGAATTTCAAAATGTAAACATTTTAAGGCTATTTGGGAGGAGGGAATGAAGTTTGATTTTTAAAAGTAAGCAAGGAGTGAAGGGTTCTGGGCAAATCCAGCCCCCTTCCTCAGCCTTCTCCTGGTGAGGGCTCCTGCCCGTGCTGCCGCCTTCCCTGCAAGCAAGATGTGGATCCATAGAATTTCAAGTTCCCTGCAATCACAGCCAGAGACCGTGGAAATGGAGCTGTCAGCCCCGAAAATAGAGATGCTTTGGTAGAAGTTAAATAACAAAGCCGGCAAAAGTGTACTGCTCTCCGTAGGTCCCCAGCAAACTCATTTTTAAAAACAATTGTCAATATATGTAGAGCTGCTGGAGCCAAGCCTGCAGGCAAAAGCCGGGATTGAGGCAACTTTACAAAGCTACTGCTTTCTCATTCCCCTCGTTTAAAGTCCATGAAAGTGAAAGACCTGTAGCCTTCCCCCTTTCCAAGCACAGCACTTGAGTGCCTCATTATTTTTGATTGTTGAGGTCCACAGAGGATTTTATTTTGTTCTAGCAGATGGATTTTCTTTACTCTCAGCTCATTCAGTCCCACTTGATGCAGGATGGGTGGATGGACATTTTCTGTAGCATTCCTGGTAGGAGGCTGTCTAGCAACTGCTTCAGAGAGTCTCTGGCCCAACGTTTGCTAAGGCTCAATTACGCCTGCATCATGGTTCTGGGTTCTTTTCAATTGTCGTCTTGTTTTGTGATCCCCCAGATGTAGGTGTCCTGGTATGCTCATTTAGCCAACCTGATACTGAGGTTCGCAGCCTAAAGAACTTGCTCAAGGTCATCCAACTGGTGAAACAAACCTCAGTGTGTGCTGTAAGAGCCTCGGAACGCCGTGTGCACCAAAGAAAATGTGGTTGTTTTCCTTTTATCCAAAAAATAGTCATTGTAAGACGCTGTTTCCCTCAGTCAACTTTGTTTTTCCCTGGCTTTCCTATTTATTTCCCGTTATCCTTCGTTTTCATCTCCTTGGCTATACACTCGAAGTCAATGGTCTACAACTTCGATGATGTTAAAGACCTTTCTTCTTATCCTGTACTCCAAGAAGTTTATTTTGAGGAACAATTCCTGTTCCAATCCAGATGGATTGATTAGGAATTATTCATCTCTCCATTCTAAAGATTTAATAATGTATAATGATATACATGTCTAACCACATAAAGTTGAAATAATTCTGGTAAAAACAAAACAGGTGTATCCTATGGGTTTCCAGTTTTAATACTTCTAATAGTTTTTCAAATATTGCAAATAAAGAAACTGACATGACTAAGTCTGAGATTTCTAAGGGGTTCCAAAGTATTGCCATAAATTTTTTTCCCTGTATTTCATTTGCTGTCATTGGCTTCCTTTGTGATGGGAAATAAAACGGCTGCCGCTGGGGCCGTTCGCGCCTGCCCCTTCTCCCTTGCCTTCCCTGACAGCCTCTCCTCCTTCCTAGTCCAGATTTGTCATGATGCCTGCTGCTTTCTTCCTACCATTTGTCACACCTCGTCTCCTGCCATTATCCTCCTCTGTATGCACTCTGCCCTCCAGCATGATCAGCTGGTGCACCAGAATAATGTGAAATTGAAGATTAATTATTGAAGGGATGCTTGCCACAGGCTGTTCTGGGAGCATGCGATTTGCTTTTAACCACAGCGCTTTTACTGCCCCCTTCCTCTATTGTAAACCCCCTTTCTTGTAGGCTGTCTACCTAGAAAAGAGCAATAGAAGGCCCTGTTCCTTTATCAACACCTGTTAGAAGTCCTGCCTCACAACCTGGGATGCAGAATAAACGGCTCATCACCATGTTTCTCCACTGGTTGACTGTAATACTTTTCACATCCTATCACCCATGAGGACAGAAATTGTGTTTTGTTTATCTCTTTGTTCGCAGAATATGTTATAGCATTATTTGTTCAATAAGAGTCATTGAATTGAATCCTTATTAAGGTATTATTCTTGTCATGCATTTTAATTTAAATGGGCAACTGTAAAAGGAAGAAGGAAAGGAAGGGAGGAAGGGGGGAGAGAGGGCCATAGAAGGGCAGAGAAGGAGAGTTTAACTTAAGAAAGAGCATGATGATTTAAATGGCTTAATGATTAAATTTATGTTGGGGAATAGTTTAAGAAGGACATTCTGTGTTTACTATATTTGCACAGAACCCAAATTATATTTTTAAAAGCATAAATGGATGAAAGGTTATGAATTCTTAGCAACAAGAGTAAGAGGAAGTCTGCTGTCATAGAGAAGGATAAAATCACGTCTGCCTGTCTCAGAAATCTCAGAGGCCATTGCAACGTCAGTGAGATGTGTTTAGGATAACTAACAGATTAATGCATGACAGAATTTACACTTTAAGGGATTTAGTACAAACTCATGTTTTCAAAACAGAATTCAAATGTTATCTCCATTTCCATATCATCCTGGGAAAGTCAGATAATTCTATTTCAACTTGACACTTGGCAAATTACAATGATGCCACCTATGTAAAGTATTATGGATTCTTAAAACATCCTTTTACCATGCACCATTATAACATTAAAGGTGTTTATGTACAGAATCTTTTTTTTTTTTTTTTTTTTTTGGATTTCCCAAGTTGAGAAATAACTGGTGAGCCCTTCTTGGCATGGCCAGGAATCTGAAAATACAGCAGGTGTGAATCTGGCACTTGGGAAAGTTTATATGCTAAGGACACAAAGTATGTAGATAAATAATGATAATCAAGAGGGGATGTTTAGCATTTTAATTAGACAAGTTCAGAGAAAGTGATGTGAAGGAGAAGGCAGAGACAAGTTCGCTAGAATTGGAAACCCTTCCGAATTGGCTTTTGAGTAATTCAGAAGGTGAGGGGGGATGAATACGTTTAAACTGTGAAGTTAGAAGAAGAGATAGTCCAGTGAGATGAAAGAATGGAAGAAAGGTATAAAGATGAGAGTACATGAGTCGTACTTACATGAAACGTGGAGAGCTAACGTGCTGCACAGGTGATGGTGGGCTGGTGCCTGAGAAGCAGGGGTGGTTTTGCAAGGGGGAGTGATAAGTTTGAAGTTCTACCATGGAAGATTCTAGAGAAAGCAAGAATAGAAAGACCACTTGCTAGGAATTTCAAAAGTCTGTTGAGGCGTGAGGATGTCCTAGGGCCATGAAAGACATTGTAAACAGATGAAGGGAAATGAATGGGTGGATTACTGAATAAATGACGTCACTGAATTCTGATAAAATTCGTGATCATAAAAATGAGCAGGAAATGCTGGGCATACCCAAAAGTTCTATAAAACCTTTTTTGTGTGTTTAAAAATGTATTTCTCATATGTGATGAAAGATTACACATTGTATTATTAAATATATGGGAGGTGAATATCTTGAAGGCGCAACGTAAGGTTTTAAAGAGTCACAAGGGTTACAGATTCCTTTTAAGCTTCTGAATTATGATGTGGACTTCAAGTGAATAAAAGAGATCACTTTTATTTATTTATTTTTCTGAGATAGAGTTTGACTCTTGTTGCAGAGGCTGGAGTGCAATGGTGCAATCTTGGCTCATGGTAACCTCTGCCTCCCAGGTTCAAGCAATTCCCCTGCCTCAGCCTCCTGAGTAGCAGGCATTACAGTTACTTACCACCACATCTGGCTAATTTTGTATTTTTAGTAGAGACGGGGTTTCTCCATGTTGGTCAGGCTGGTCTCAAACTCCCGACCTCAGGTGATCGGCCCTTCTCAGCCTCCGAAAGTGCTGAGACTTTAGGTGTGAGCCACTGCGCCCAGCTAGGGATAACGCTTTAGAGTTAATAATACCTGGAGTTCATAAAACTAAACTGTGGGTATCCATATAGATACTCATTTTAAATGAATTGGTCAAGTATTAAGTACTTAATAATACATAAAACATTCACTTTTTTACAATTTTTGCCCTAAAATTTAAATCACTGTGGAAGGATATGAAATATCTGTATGGAACAAGACAACACAGGGCACTTTAGAATTTTCTGTCATTGGTGGCATAGAAAACAGTAGCCAAGGCAGTTTGAGCAAGAAGCAATGTTAGGATGATCAGATTTGAGGAGACTTCAGATGGATATTGAGAGTTTAATAATTTGTCATCTTGGCCAGGCGCGGTGGCTCATGCATGTAATTCCGGCACTTTGGGAGGCAGAGGCAGGCAGATCACCTGAGGTCAGAAGTTCAAAACCAGCCTGACCAACATGGAAAAATCCCATCTCTACTAAAAATACATTAGCCAGGTGTGCTTGTGCAGACCTGTAATCTCAGATACTCTGGAGGCTGAAGCAGGAGAATTGCTTGGACCCAGGAGGCGGAGGTTATGATGAGCCCAGATTGCGCCACTGCACTCCAGGCTGGGCAACAAGAGGGAAACTCCATGTTAAAAAAAAAATTGTGATCCCAAAAGTATGGAAAAGATCTAAGACTGGGAAGAAACCATGAGCAAAGGCAAATGATTGTCAAAAGATTATGCAATTTCTGTTTTAGGAAGAAGAAAATAATTTGATAGATATAAACCATCTTGTTATTCTACATATAATACATATAAACTGAGTAAAAAATAACTTTGGTGATTTGTTTTCCTGCCTCAACACATAGAGGCAAACATATCTTTATTTGACCTGCTAATTCGACATTTAGAATCTAACTGTATTAAGATGAATTGGAGCAAAGCTTGTTACACCTCCCAATTAATATAAATGACCATTAGATTTAAATCCAATCTACTAAGGAAAACGTTAACACACAAGTTAAAATGGTTTAAAATGATAATCTTCTCAACTCTGCTGAGGATTTTGAGTAGTTAATATTTCATAGAATGTGTTTATGCACTGCAATCATATATATAGCAGAATTCCTTCCACACAATGGGTTCTAAAAGTAGTGCTGGCATGCAATGAAATAAACATTTAGGCTGCTTAGCTATTCTTCGGTTGATTTATAAGTTATAGGTTATAGACTAGGAATTTTTCTTAGCCTACTATACTGTAGACTCCTAGAACTGAACCTAAGATGCTTTTTTATTCATTCAACAAGTCAACAAATACCTTTTGAGGCAGGACAGAGAAGAAATAACATTGCTATGAGGGCATACACAGAAGAAGTGGTGCCTTTAAATGGAGGGATTTAGCTTCCAACTGAAAGCCTTGTAGATGCAGAAACTCAGTCCTTTTCAATCTTTCTGGAAGTTCTGGATTTGATTGCATTCTATAAATCAGTTGCAAGCAAACAGCTCGCAAGCTTTTCAAATACATGCAGCAGTAAAGGAATATGAAATTTAAGGTTTCCTGACAATTTTAAATATCGTATGATAAACTAAATTGTGTGTACAATAAGGATTAGGTGGTGAATATTGGACCAAAGATGTTTAGTTGAAATAACTTAAAAAGGAATGTCTTTAATTCTGATACCTTGGTGAGAATAATAGTATCTCTTTCCTAGATCCTGCTAAAACAGGCTGACAGGCTTCCAGGGTCTGAACATGGTAATCCCACAACATTAGGGGTGAGGATCTTGAACCTATGTTCAAGGTAGAACAAAAATTGAGGAATATCACAAGTGAATCTATAAAAACTCTAACATAATAATACATGAAATAAGGTAATAACATTTTTTCTCAAGTTAGTAAGATCAGGTCCTTTGTAATTAATTATTTCAAGAGCATCATAAGATGCCAGTCAGCATCTTCTGCAGCATAGAAGTCAGAAGCTCGCTAGCTAGAAACCCCTCCCACACCTACTGGCTTTGGCAAGATAACTCTAATCTTGTTTATTTGTAAACAGGATTAATACTAGTTGTTAGTATTTACTCAGAGGTTTATTGAGGGACACAAGTGAAAGACAATGTGGAAGCACAGAGAAATCCTCAATGAAAGTTAAAATTATTACTATTTTTATTTTCATTGTTGCAATATTGCTAGACCTGTTGCAGGATCTACTTTTCTTCCCATGGATCAGAAGAGATGCTCGTAAATTTGTTTTTCCTATACTAAAATCACTGCAAACTGAGAAGCTTGGTGCTTTCTTTAAATTTTTCTCTCTGTCTCAGTTTAAGGTGGCAATGGGCCAGTGGTCCTCATCTGAGGCAGTAATTTGGTTTCATCTCAAGGGCTCCCCACAGCCCGCTCCCACCCCCCCCCCCCCCGCCCACGAGATGTCTCAGGCTGAGCTCACACACACTAGAAAATAGTTAAACCGTTAGAAATTCTTAAGGGCCCAGGGTGAGGAAGTGGTAGACTGCCTTGCCTCTTCTCTGCGTCTGAGATAAATTCATACATGTGCATACGCCACATACACACAGTCAATGCCGTTTTGACTTAGTTTTGTGCGCCATGGTCATTTTAACTTGAAGAATTTCTTAGACACCTAGTTTTAAAAAGCAGTGAATAGTTTCAGCTGTTCGAATTGCTAAATTGAGGAGCTACATTTGCAAATGCCTTAGTACGCATTAGAATACAACCACCTCCCCCCTAGGATATGAACTGCATAAGTGCAGAGGTAATCCCACTGCTGCATCCTTAGCCACTAGATGCATTCTTGGGTACCCAGGCATGGCACATTGTAAATATCAGTGGGCGAGGTGAATAGATTTACAGTCTTAGCCTTTGCTAGGTTTTCTCTTTGCCAAAATCTATCTCATCACCCCTTTATCACACAAAGTAAAGCTTCTTACTTCCTAAAAGTAATCAGTGCTATGACTTATAGTCTCTTAAAGGGAATAGAAGTTACTGCCTTTTGCTACAATGTGGATGAAACTGAACGACCTTTTGTAAGTGAAATAAACTAGAAACATTAAGAAAAGTACTGCGTGGCGTCACCGATAAGCATCATCTAGAAATAGAAGCATACATAGAAACAGAATGGAGAGGTGGTTACCAGGGACAGGGAAGGGAAGACAGGGAGAAGTAGAAAAGGGAACTAACTTGTACTTATGTAGAATGAATAAATACAGAAATTTAATGGAGGGCACAAGGATTATAGTTAATAATTCTGTACTATATACTGAAAATTTGCTAAGAGTAGAATTTAGGTGTTTTTTAATGCACGTACACGGAAAGTAACTATGGAAGGTGATGGTTAGGGTAATGTGCTTGATTGTGGTAATCATTTCACTACAACTATAAATTTTAAAAGAAACAATAATTGGAAAAGTCATAGCTCTATGATTTATTTTTCTTAGAACTTTTTTTTTATATAAAATCTTTACTCTTGCTCTGTCTTACATATGATTTCTTTTGTTACATTCTTTACCCCTTATTTTACTTTTTACTAGCTCCCTTATTTTACTTTTTACTAGCTTTTTGTAGCGGGATTCTGATGATATTTGTGTAAGTCCCATCCTTAGAATTTACTCTCACAGAATCTGAAATAGACAGTAAAACAGTATTTACCTGAACTTCAAGAGAGCTCATGAAGTAAGTACACTCTGTATAAGGTAACTCTTAAATCATTGCTATTTTCATTTCTGCCTCTCAAACTTTTTGTCTCCAAGATCACCTTCTGCATAAACGTCATATCTCCCATGTTTTGTTTCACTTCAGAATTTTGGAGCTGTTATTATCCTCAATAAAAAGAAACCAATCAATTTTTAATACCTGTTAAAGTATTGCATAAGTGACAAAGAAAAATAAAAGCTAGGTGATCATAATATTGCTATTTATTGTATGTGTTCACAAAGCACAGCTGTGTACCAGAATTATTTTAGGTCTAATGCATATTCCATTTTTAGTGTTTGTAGTCAGTTTAAAGCGAAAGTAATAAAATCTACTCTACATCATTGTAGACTGTCACTTACAGAGACCATCCCAAGGCACCATGATAGGCAACAAACTTTGATCATCCATTGATTATTATTATTATTTTTTTTTTTTTACAGTCTTGCTTTGTCACCAGGCTGCAGTGCAATGGTGCAATCTCAGCTCCTTGCAACCTCCACCTGGTTCAGGCTCTTCTCCTGCCTAGCCTCCTGAGTACCTGGGATTACAGGTGTGCACCACCACACCCATTTAATTTTTCTATTTTTTGTAGAGATTGGGTTTCCTTATGTTGGCCAGACCGGTCTTGAACTCCTCACCTCAGGTGATCCACCTACCTTGGCCTCTCAAAGCACTGGGATTACAGGCATGAGCCACTGCGCCTCACCCATAAGCAGAAATTATGTTGTTTTACAGTTTCACATCTTTGCGAACCGGCCAAATAAAACAAAATGGAACGATGCATTTGTAGAGGCTTTGACACTCCTAAGTAGTTCTGTGGTCATTTAGGGTATTTAATTCATAATTGCATGCGTAGATACATAGATGATAGACAGATGGCATTTTTTTTTATCATTTTTGCCTTATATTAGTTTTTGGAGAGTCAAAGTTCAAAATGCTTTGCAGTATTTTGTAATATACCAAAAAAATTAAATTGGTATTATTCTTTGTGAAGATACACATCAGAATAAGCAAATGTAGAGAGGCTTTCTAAAGCATGTTTAAGCTATACCTGTTTATTTACAGCTCCTTAATATTTTGAGAAGAAAAATTTCCCAGTGGAATTTAGATTAAGGCAGGATCACCGTTCAAAAACACATGGCACCTTTATGATGTCCTCAGTCAACTGCTTCTCCCTTCCTGTTCCTGTGGCAGGAATGAGTAAATTAGTTTTGAGGTGGAAATGCAGGTCATTGTCAGATTTTTAGCATAAGCTGTAAAACTACTCATTTTTGAGATGGCCTCTCCCACTGTGACATAAATCACCAGGGTATTGACAATGGATCTCGGCTATCTTTGCAGCTTCTGTGTTCCTCGTTGAAGTAAATCAAACTGAGTTCATGTGTTGAGGTCTTTAATTCCAGAGACTGTCCACCCTGCTGATCTAAGGATGTTTTGCCTTTACTTTTGTAAACTCCTTATAGTAGGGGAACACCCTACTATAAATCATGATATCCAGGGTTCATTCCCCAGCATTTTTCCAGAGGCAGAAGCAAAAATTGTACAGCAAATGTGGGATCTGTCCTGAGCCTGGTAGCCAGCATTACTCTCTGGAATTCCTTTCCTTGCCCCTCTCTCCAACCTGGAAACCACCACTTCATGCTGGGTGTCTTGAATCAATTCCTTGTTACTTTGTCCATCAGGCTGATCTTTAAAGGGAAATTTTGTTAGGAATGTCTTTTTCCTTTTAAAGATCATGTTGGTATTTTGCTTTGTTTCTTAGCCTAGCCTCTCATTCATTTCAAACAGGGATTTGGCAAAGTGAGCTTAAAAGTTATTCTTCTGTACATAACTGCAGACACTGTGTATGTCTTTGGTTGTCACAACTTAAAATGTAGATGTGTGTGGGAAAATAAGAGTAAACTGCAAGAAAAGTGATGATCCTTAATGAAGATGCTGACATAAAAGGACATTTCCGTCTAAAGAGGTAAATGCTGAATAGACATTGGATAGAATTCTGTAAAACATGGCACATCTCAACAGTTTCATTCCATGAACTTTACAGAGGCTTATTATGTGGCTGGCACTACTAAGTGCCTGGGGTACACATGCATGTGTGCAGACACACATTGACATACTAATGTGTGCACACATGCACACAGGCTACAGGGTCACGATTTTAAATCCACAATTCAATAAGGGAAACCTATAAAAGAGAAAAATATGTGCTATGAAGAAGCAGAAAAGCCTGGGCATGGTGGCTCATACCTGTAATCCCAGCCGTTTGGAAGGCTAAGGTGGGCAGGTCACAAGGTCAAAAGATTGAGATCATCCTGGCCAACATGGTGAAGCCCCATCTCTACTAAAAATAAAAAAAATTAGCTGGGCCTGGTGGCACATGCCTGTAGTCCCAGCTACTGGGGAGGCTGAGGCAACAGAATGGCATGAACCCGGGAGGCAGAGGTTGCAGTGAGCCAAGATTGCACCACTGCACTCCAGCCTGGCGACAGAGTGAGACTCCGTCTCCAAAAATAAAAAAATAAAGAAGTAGAAAAAAGAGCTATGAAAAAGTAGCACTGCTTGTAGGAAGTAGAGAAAGTATCACAAAATAGGCAGCATTTGATTTGGAACATAAAGAAAAGAATTATTCCAGGTAGTGAACACTGAGGTTTTCTAAACTGTACAAACATAGAGAGTCTTTAAATGGATCGTTGAGTTCAGAGGAGTACAAAGTGTTTCTTGTAGTTTTTTTGCCCAGAAAGGGAGTGATGAGGGATGAGTCTGAGAAAATAGATTAGGACCAGATCGTGCTGGGTTTTGCACTTCATGCCGAGGGACTTAGGTTTTAGGCTATAGACACTGGAGAGGCAGCTTTATGTTTTGAATGAAATGATGACTCTTTTATTGGACAACTGCAGAATTCAGAGGAATGAGAAGAAACTTAAAGGAGAAAATTAGATAAAAAAAAAAAAACAGTATAAGAGAGATTCTCTAGATGAGACAAGGTTACTCCCATTGTAAAAATTCTTACTTATACATATCTTATTATAAATATCTTCATGAATTAAAGGTAGGAGAACATAGCATAAATTAGACCAGAAATTGTCTATCTGACACTTGGGCTAACCCTCCTATTTTCTTGAATACGTCTTTTTTCTTAATAAGCACACAACAGATACTTGAAAATAAAAAGTCTATAAGACACAAAAGTTTTGGACACATAAAATAGAATCAAAAAGAAATGATTTAGCGCTTTAATATATTCTCTGTTATCACTGAAAGAAAAAAGATGACATAGTCTGACTCTGTCACTTACCATGTGATCTTAAATAACTCACATAACCCTCATGTACAAACATTGGGGTAGAAATCCCTTCTATAACACAGAAGCCCTCAGGATACACTTTTTATTTATTTCCACTACCAGTGTCTTCAGATTAGATAAGACACCTGATTCTAAGGTAAGTCCCAGTAGAAAGTCAAAAAAAAAAAAATGAGTCCATTTAGATTTGACTTGATATTCTAAGAAAAGGGGGTCTGAGATCTGTTCAACATTCTGTTGAGGAGAACAAGGAAAACTAGAGCTTGAAGAAACCCGGGTATCTACCAAGCTTGGGGATACCCCTGAAGAATCCCCAATGAATACATTATCCAAAAAATAAGATACAAATTATGCAGAAATGTAAAATATGATTTAGTTCTAACAGAACATAGGAGCTAGGATTGTTCCAGCTGCCCTGCCGTTCATCACTATGGTTTTTCAATTGTCATTTGGAACTAAATATCTACCTGTTTGCCAAGTTTTATCAAGTTCTTGGATAGTTTGTCTCCTCTGCCTTTGGAGATGGTACCAGGGTCTAGTGTGTTTATAGTTTATTTTCCAAAGGAATAAGGGAATGAGATCCCCATTTTGCTCTTTATTAATCATATGATGAGTTAATAAGTCACGGTTTTCATTTCATAAAAACTCTGATAAGAAGCAGTGTCTTAAAGGAATGAAAAATGTCCTTTTCTTTTACCCATGATGGAGCCAACCAGTTCTACAAACTGTTTAAGAGGTTTGGCAGAACAGGATGCGTTTCCGTCCCTTTGAGAGGCTCCTGGAGCCTACACAGATAAGAAATTGGGCAAGAGCCATGAAAGACAAAATAATCTCTTTGAGTAAGAAAGTAGTTTGTCTGGAAGGATCATTTATAATGTGCTTAAGTCAGGCTGAGGCTTAACTCCATTTATTTCTTTTATGTTGGATGTGGAGAACTGCAGGAACAAATCCATCGCCCAGAACTGGAAGAAATACAATGTTTGCCTTGTACCGTTGACAGTTTTTCATACTAGTTAATTTTTGGCATTAGGAATAGTGTACCCTGCCTGTTCAAAAGTCATCTGGTGTCAAGAGTTCTGCAGGGATGTGATTTATCCTGGATTTGCAGGGGAGCTGAGTCCACAACCTTCATTGCTGAATCATTTTGACGTTTAACAGCCTTCCCTGCCAGCAAGTTCTTTCCTGGATCGGAGGGGTCGGCAGCCTCTGGCAGGCATTCTCAATCTTTTGATTAAGAGGAGATTATTTTTATTTCCCAAAGCTTTAAGATAACTAGCAGGGGCAAAAGAGGGTTGCAAAGCATGCTAGACACGAAGGGGTACTCACTTTTCCCTGGTGGAAATCAGAAGAAACCTCTGGAGAAGTGCATCAACATGGGTCTGTTTGCAAGATAAGAGTTTATCCGTAGAATTGCCCACGTGGGTGAGGGACCGACACTCACTCACTGTGGCTCCTCAGGGGGTGAGTATTGGATTAGAATGAAAAACCAGAGAGGGGGTGATAAAGAGAACAACATGACCAAAACCGCCTTCTCAACGTTGGCTTCCCATGGCTACTTTCATTCTTTTTCCTCAGCTCTTGCTTTTGGTGTCAATATTGCAGTGTGTTTGCTTCTACTATAAGATCTATGGCCATGCGTCCTTTCCCGTCAGTCATTAGGATCTTACGGTTTTCAGGATGTCTCCGTGAAGCACTCACTTACGTCTAAGTCACCTTGTTTTCTGCTTTTCTTTTCTGCCTGCTCGTCTTAACTACAGCAAAGCAAGTGAGAGTGGAAGTCGACCCCGATTGCACTCAGAATGCTCAGGGCCTTCCCTTGCAGGATGCAACCGCGGCCCTTTCTGCATAGTAACCTCACTTTCTCTCATTGTTTCTTCAGCTGTGGAAACTGGTAGGATTTAAATAGCTTCCAAATTAGTTATTTAAAAATCGTTTCTCAGCTATGTGGTGAGATGAATGGATGTGGCGAGATGAATCTACAAAGCTGTCATCGGACCTTTCCCTGCACTCAGCTCGTAGAGGCTGGAACGATGCATATGCTCAGGGTAACCCACGGAAGGGAAAATCAGGTAATGCCTGTTCTCTGATCACAAGCCAAGGAAGCTTTTTGCTGTTTTGTCTCTGTCTTCATTTAATAAGCTAGAAAAGACTATCATGACCCAAATAACGTGTTCTGCTTTGGGCCAGTCACTGAATTGGTGATTCATTTTGCTCATTTTATTCCCAAGAATCATATTTAGTTTCAGTTTTTTTTTCTTTTTTTTTTTATCCTTAGTATTCTCCAGAGATACAGAATAAATATAAGGTTTGATCTCTGTCTTCAAATAACTTTAATTTGAGGAAAGCAGATGCTATACAAGTGATAGAACTGGAATGCAATATGTGAGAATGCATAATACCAGGTGGGAGGCAGACAGTTCTGAGAGGTAATCCTGTGAGACACATCCAGTTGTTGAGTATTTTGTAGAAAGGTTTAATTGGGGTTCCTAAATTAGAATTGATAAAAGAAGGAAGAGAGGGAATGGGAAGCCCCAGCTGCAAACCACTGAATGAAACCAGCTGAGTAGGAAGAAACCTCAATTGGAATTTGCCCAGGATTGTGCATATGAACATTGACCAAAATTCCATTAATACCATGGGGCTAAGATGTTTTACAACTTGTGTCCTTCACCTTTTCTTGACTGCTGTGTGGCCCAAGCTTGCTGTTGGCAATAGGAAAATGTCAGTATAAAGATTTCTTCAGAGATTTCATTTGATTCTGAGTTATTTTTCATGAAGGCCAGCGGGAACCAGGTGGTTGGTTATTGAAGGCCAAAATAAGTCTGGATAATCTTCATAAATTGAAGCAGTGAATGCCCTTTTGATAGCATGCTTCAAAGAACATAACTGAGTACCCCAGGTTCCAGAAATTTGGATGCTGATTCTGGAAGCTCATGTAGAAACCTCTATTGTTGCTTATTTTGAGTTGCTGTTTTTGAATCAAAGTCAGATAAACTTTTTTTTATCATGATACTTTAAGTTCTAGGGTACATGTGCACAACGTGCAGGTTTGTTACATAGGTGTACATGTGCCATGGTGCTTGACTGCATTTCATCACCCCATCATCTACATTTGGTATTTGTCCAAATTCTAACCCTTCCCTAGCCCTCACTTCCCTGACAGGCCTCGGTGTGTGATGTTCCCCTCCCTGTGTCCATGTGTTCTCATTGTTCAGCCCCCACTTATGAGTGACAACATGCAGTGTTTGGTTTCTTGTTCTCCTGTCAGTTTCCTGACAATGATGGTTTCTAGCTTCATCCATGTCCCTGCAAAGGACATGAACTCATTTTTTTTTATGGCTGCATAGCATCCCATGGTGTATGTGTGCCGTATTTTCTTTATCCAGCCTGTCATTGATGGGCATTTGGGTTCATTCCAAGTCTCTGCTATTGTGAATAGTGCCACAATAAACATGTGTGCATGTGTCTTTATAGTAGAATGATTTATAATTCTTTGGGTATATGCCCAGTAATGAGATTGCTGGGTCAAATAGTATTTCTAGTTCTGGATCCTTGAGGAATCACCACATTGTCTTCCATAATGGTTGAACTAATTTACACTCCCACCAACAGTGTGAAAGTGTTCCTGTTTCTCCACATCCTCTCCAGCATCTGTTATCTCTTGCAAAGTCACATAAACTTTTAAAAATTTATATAGTTTATTATAGCACTCTGAATTTAAATGTATGCCATCACAAATACATAGATATTTTTTGAAATTATATACTAGTAAAATATTTAACATGTTGTCTATAAACTCTGAATTTAAATATTTGCCATCACAAATACATACGGATATTTTTTGAAATCATATACTAGTAAAATACTTAACATGTTGCCTATTAACATTTTTTAAAAATCAAAGACATGTAATTCAAGGCACAGTGGGGTCTCTGGGATTAATTTGTGACAAACTAGTTTTCATTATATTCTTCAGTGGAGTGAGAAAATAAATATACCTGGATTCATAGAGAGAGATTTTAAACATTCATTCTATCTTCTTTTTCATTTCTATATTGACTTTCTGACTTCAGTTTCACAGAGGGGCTTTAGAATTGCAGATTATAGATAGAGTTATTATATTTTTCTATAATGGTAAAGTTTCTTTTCTTAAATATGTACACATTTTATCCCTTTGGAATTTGTGATGTGATTTGAAGTCCTCAACAATCTCCTAAACATTATTTATACTTCAATGAATTGAAACACAAACTTTTTCAGATAGTGAGTTCTTAAACACATTTATATCTCTTTATGGACTTTCTTTGGGTTCATTGATTCACGTATTTATGCCTCTAGAAGCACAAAACTCCCATATTTTTATTAGATTTTTTTGTAAGATTTATACTTTTACACAAGTATAATGTAGATTCTAAGTAATTGCCTTTTATGTTGAAAATTATCTTACCTAATTTTAAAGTTTCATTCCCTGAAAATTTTAAAATTTTCAGTTTCTCTATGACCACTATTTCAACTGCTGCTGCTGTTACTGTAAAAGTAGTATGACATGTAATTATTTTATTAAGGAAAACTGAATACCCCTCCGATTATCCAGATTGCCTTAATAAAATTTAAAAATTTTTTCACATAGATCTATATCTTTTGCACTTTTAGTTCTGTGTATTTTAGTTTTCTGTTAGAATATCATTATTTTATTTTCTCTTCTGAAGCTATTTAGTGTCATTGCCATGTAAAACTATTGATTTTATTATTTAATTTGATCTGGCAAATTTACTATAAACCCCTTTAATGAGTAATATGTATTTTTATGCTGGCGGCCCATATTTAAATTCTGCCTGTCACTTACTACTATGGCAATTTGAGACATTTTAAACCCATCCACCGTTTTCTTCCCTGTCACTTGAAGTGTTAGTTTTTCCCCAGTTGGGCTATTGTGAGAATTAACTCATTTAACACCTATTAAAATTTATAGTAACAGCAGCAGCAGTCATAATAGTGGTCATAGAGAAACTGGAATTAGAGTCACAATTTTAAAACATAATAATAGAAGAAATAGACTTCTTCGACTTCATGGATGCATTAGTTCCTAGGGATGTTGTAACAAAGTACTGTAAACTGAGCGCAAACAGAAATTTATTATCTCCATCTTGTAGGGCCGAAGCCTGAAATCAAGGTGTAGGGAGAGCCAAACTCCCTTGGGACCTCCATTGGAAGCTATCTTTCCCCTTCCTCGCTGGATACAGCATGTTTAACTAAACTTTTAATAGGTTTTAGCAGCTCACAACATCCATAGAATTCAATTGGTAGTAGCAAGTTAAACTTCTCTACTGGTAATACTCAGTATTATATCTGTTCTTTTTAATGCTATGATTAGTGGCATATGAAGATAGATACTTCAATAGTATAGTGTCAATAACCTTGAGTTAATACGTTGATTGAAACTGAATTTAAGAAATCACTTAAAATATACAACTATTTAAATTAAAAAATCAACCTTACAATTACTGGGCAAGATATTTTTGGCTATCAAATTGCATGTCAAAAATGGTAGAAGATTTTGACATAGCTGCCAAAATTCATTACAACCTTAAATTGATATAACACCCATAATGTTACCTAATTCTTAATGTTTCGTTTAATGAGGACACATGGTAAAGAGCTGAAGCTCAAAGAAAAGTGTCCAAGAAAGTGAATTCAGTAAGTAGGCTAAAAGAAACTACATTTTTAGTAAAGTACTTTTAATTCTGAGGTCCATATATTTGTTTTGAATGTTATTCCTGATATCCACACCCTGAAAATGTAGTCATCATGGATGTGGGAAAGCTAATGCAGTGAATCTGAAGTCCGGTGGTTTTCAGGGACAACAAGATAAGTCCTTGAAAGCACAATTGTATTTATAATCGGTATACCTTCTTAATCTCATTATATCTTTCCTGATGATTTTTTTCTTAACCTACCACTGGTTAGAATAGTTGAACAGATTGCCACTTCTTCAAATTAGATGATGCATATTAATTTCAAAAGATGTTTTTACTATCTTCTTTTTAAATTAGTAAATGATTAGCAAAATGATTGTACCCACCTAAAACTGATGGCTGACATTGTTTCAGGTCCCCAACAGATGGTACCGTTGAAACTAAGTGCACAATTTGATATACCTGTCATCATTTCTGAAAAGTTTCTAGGTAGAGTTTTCCATCATCATCTTTACATACGTGTGTGTGTGCGTGTGTGTGTGTGTATACAGGGATATCAAATTGTGCACTTAGTTTCAACACATAGATGCACACAAATATGTGTGCATCTATATGTGTGTGTGTGTATATATATATATATACACACACACATATATGTGTATATATGTATATATGTATATACACATGTGTGTACACAGATATGTGTATATATGTATATGTGTGTGTATATATACGTGTATATATATATGTGTATATACACATATATGTGTGTATGGGATAATGGGATTGCTGGGTCAAATGGAATTTCTATTTCTAGATCCTTGAGGAATTGCCACACTGTCTTCCACAATGGTTGAGCTAATTTACACTCCCACCAGCAGTGTAAAACTGTTCCTATTTCTCCACATCCTCTCCAGCATCTGTTGTCTCCAGATTTCTTAATGATCACCATTCTAACCGGCATGAGATGGTATCTCAATGTGGTTTTGATTTCCGTTTCTCTAATGACCAGTGATGATGAGCATTTTTTCATGTGTTTGTTTGCCTCATATATGTCTTCTTTTGAAAAGTGTCTGTACAGGTCCTTCGCCCACTTTTGAATGGGTTTGTCTGTTTGTTTCTTGTAAATCTGTTTTAGTTCTTCATAGATTCTGGATATTAGCCTTTTGTCAGATGGGTACATTGCAAAAATTTTTGCCCATTCTGTTGGTTTCTGGTTCACTCTAATGATTGTTTCTTTTGCTGTACAGAAGCTCTGCAGTTTAATTAGATCCCATTTGTCTATTTTGGCATTTGTTGCCAATGCTTTTGGTGTTGTAGTCTTGAAGTCCTTATCTATGCCTATGTCCTGAATGGTTTTGCCTAGGGTTTTTATGGTGTTAGTTCTTACATTTAAGTCTTTAATCCATCTGGAGTTAATTTTAGTGTAAGGTGTCAGGGAGGGGTTCAGTTTCTGCTTTTTGCACATGGCTAGACAGTTTTCCCAACACCATTTATTCAACAAGGAATACTTTCCTCATTGCTTGCTTTTGTCAGGTTTGTCAAAGATCAGGTAGTTTTAGATGTGTGGCATTTCCTCTGAGGCCTCTGTTCTGTTCCACTTGTCAATATCTCTCTTTTGGTAGCAGAACCATGCTGCTTTGATTACTGTAGCCTTGTAGTATAGTTTGAAGTCAGGTAGCGTGATGCCTCCAGCTTTGTTCTTTTTGCTTAGGATTGTCTTGGCTATGTAGGCTCTCTTTTGGTTGCATAAGAAATTTAAGGCGGTTATTTCCAGTTCTGTGAAGAGAGTCATAGGTAGCTTGATGGGGATAGCTTTGAGTCTATAAACTACTTTGGACAGTATGGCCATTTTCACAATATTGATTCTTCCCAACCATGAGCATGGAATATTTTTCTATTTGTTTGTGTTTCTTTTAATTAATATTTCTTGTTTAAAAATGAGTATTGGTAGTTTTTGCTCTTTAATTAAAAACAGTTTCTCTCCAACCCCTAATTTTAATGAATGTACAAAATTCTTAGTTTGGGATGGAGTGTAGGTTTAGTGATCTTGACATACTGGCCAGCTTTCAAACTAATTAAAAGCCTCATGAATATTAAATATTGAAAATTCAGCAGTTTCCAAATATTCAACATTGTACACTAAACTCTGTGATAAAGTTAATATTGTTGCAACCTCAGCCATCTATTTGGATTATACATTAGTTGACAGAATTGGATAGCTCTTTGCAAGCTCAGAATTAAGGAACTATAATTTACTCAGGGAAAGTTGAAATCTGATTAAAAATGTGTTTTCTGTTTTCTTCTCTGTATCTGTAGTTTAAAGCTTACTCATTATTCAGTTTGCCTTTTTTTCTACCAGTTCCCTGCTACAGTGTCACTTGGGTTCTTATCCAATGGTATCTTAATGCATCTTCCATTCTTTCATTCATTACGTTTTTACTATGCATTTGTGTTGCCCTTATCTTATCCCAGAGCTCTGCCATACCTTGGATATATCCAGAGGAATAAAAGCAGAAAATAGAGCCTTAGTCTTCAAGGATTTTGTAATCCAGTGGAGGCGATAACCACATTCAAAACAAAGAACAAAATTTCACAAGTATTGTATACTCTTAAATCCCTGACACTGTAACTAGCAGATATTAATATATTAATCATTCAGTAAGGTGAATGAATGATGGATAATACTATGTATTACCCTATGATATTACCCTATGGTCTGACTCTGTGTCCCCACTCAAATCTCATCTTTAATTGTAATATAAATTATAATCCCCATGTGTTGGAGGAGGGACCTCATGGAAGGTGATTAGATTATGCTGGGGGGGTGGTCCCCCCATGATGTCCTCATGATCCTGAGCTCTCAAGAGGACTAACTTTTTTTTTTTTTTTTGAGATGAAGTCTTGCTCTCTTGCCCAGGCTGGAATGCAGCGGTATGATCTTGGCTCAGTGCAACGTCCACCTCCTGCATCAGCCTCCCAAGTAGCTGGGACTACAGGCATCTGCCACCATGCCCAGCTATTTTGGTTTTATTTATTTATTTATTTATTTTTGTATTTTAAGTAGAGACGGGTTTCACTGTGTTAGCCAGAATGGTCTCGATCTCTTGTGCTCATGATCTACCCACCTTGGCCTCCCAAAGTACCGGGATTACAGACGTGAGCCACTGTGCCAGGCCAAGATCTGATGGTTTCTTAAAGGGCTTTTCCCCCTTTGCTCCGCACTCATTCACTCTCCTGCCACCCTGTGAAGAGGTACCTTTCTCGATGATTGTAAGTTCCCTTAAACCTCCCCACCCATACAGAGCTGTGAGTCAATTAAACCTCTTTTCCTTATAAATTACTCAGTCTTGGGCAGTTATTTATAGCAATGTGAGAATAAACTAAAAACACCCTAGAAAATCTTGCTTTTTAAATGAATAAAACATGTCAGAAGAAAAACACATCCTAGGCATTTTGGTGACAGAAATGTAAGTATTACAGGCTGTTATGAGAGAGTTGAGCTAAAATTTTATAAAAATGGTCATATAATGGTCTCTGTTACTATGTCACCCTGTTGTGTAGGACCTTTATCAGTCTTAAAACAAAACGGTTTCCCTAAAAGCAATTTATTCAGATGAGAGTTTGGGATTTTCGGTTTCTTCTTTGGTATGCATGAGTGTGCTCATTTATTGTTTTGCTCAGAGACCACACTGTGTTCCAAGTGTTCTTTGTATTAATAAACACCAAGCTGATGATTCTTCTATTATTTTTGTAACCTGATTAGACAACACTTAATATTAACTATTCTTGACTCACATTAATACATAGAATTTGCAAATTAGTCAACTATGATTTGCAAATTGAAGTTAATTAGAAAGTCCTAATACAGCACCTCCTAAAAAGGCCAAAACACTTTGCATAGAAATAGCCAATTTAGAAGTCACAATTTTCCAATTGCCTTTTGGCAAACAATTACTTCTTTGAGCTATCCTCAGGATTGAGGTGAAGAGATACATATTCACAAAATTAGTGAGGACTTAGAAACTGAGTATAAGTCCTTCTTTTCCTAAGCATTTGGGACTGAGCTACCATTCTATTAAGAAGCTCATATCTGTCCAGTGGAAAAAAATTAATAATTTAAGAAACTACAATAGCTCATCATTGAAAAGAAAGATGATTTAGAGAATAGTTTAAGAAATAATAAGTTCATAAGAATCTGTCGAGATCTTAATGTTATTAGTGGTCTTTATTCTTCCTTTTCATGGAATTTTAGAGTATAAATAAAGCAAAAAGTAATTTATGACAATATGCTTATAACTGACTCAAATTTATTTAAAATATAGGATAGCATAATTATAAAAAGATGACTAAAATAATTAAGTGGAATTAATTAGAAATCAGAAATACTATAATGCAATTTACCACATTAATTTATGATACAACCCTTTTGGTATGTGCTAAAAAGAATGATAAAATTCACCTGCTGAGCCTCAGAAATTAAAAGAGAGCTCTCCAGAAATTAAAAATACAAGATAAATGTTTCAAAAATTCTCAGAAATTCTCAAAACTTAAAAAAAGAAAGCCTGCTTAATATTATATAAACCACCAGATTATCCTACAGCAAACAGCATATGAGATATAGAAATTTTATACTCTATTTCCATGAAGTTTGCAATAACAAGTCATGGGTATTTCTAAGAGTAAAGAATAGAATAGTCAATGTGGAACCTTAAGTTCTAGGCAGAGCAGTAAGGCACATAAATGTTTTTAAAAGCAGAAAAATTAGAATATAGGGACACATTTCATAATTTGCACAGCATATAATTAACTGGTTTGCAAATTTCATATAATTAGCAAAGTATTAACAGATAAGCTATTACAAAACTAAGAAGAATTTGTCAAAGTTTACAGATATGTGATTAATTTACAAATAGACCTAGCACTAACATCCTAAAAAAACGCATTAGAAAGTAGATCACCAAAAGCCACAGAAATAGCTAGAAGTTGACTTGATGGAGCATGCATTAGAAATTTATGGGGAAAATTCAACTCCTCTTAAAAATATGATAAATAAGGGCAATTACATTCATAATTAATTTCCAAGAAAATTTCTGCTGTTTTTCTAGGGAAGTTGAAAAATGATATTCATATTCATATCCTACAATTTATATTTTTCTGCAATCTGCATCTTAAAATACATAAGAATATCTGAAAAATAAGGTCAAAAGAGGTAAAATGCCTCTACCAAATATTGATACATAAAATGCTGTGGGAGAAACACAGTGTATAGTAAATTACAGAAACAAATAAGCTAATGGGATGGAATGGAAATTCTAAAAAAGAGACCATGGATGGATGGGGACTCGGTCTATGAATTAAATGGCAGCCCGAGACAGTGAAGAAATGACAAGTCCCATGGTAGATCCTAGCGAGAAACTAGCTCAGCAAAGCAAATTTTAGTCTTGAATCTCTGCATCATACCTGTTCGAAGTAAATCTCAATAAATTAGTGACTAAAACATTAAATATAAAACTGAAACTAAGAGGAGAATATTTTTAAAAATACAATTTTATAACCATTGCATAAAGGTAAATTTCTTAGCCTTAAGAAAAAAAAATCTTAAAACACAGGTGAACACATCATTGGAGTTAAAAACAGCAAAATTAAGAATTTCTTTTCAACAATGGGCTTTGTGTACAAAGTTAACATGGAGATAATGGACTGGAAGAAGATATTTATAATAACGGATGTCAACCATCAATTAATATCTAGACTCTATAAGGAGCACTGTCAATCAATAAAAGTTGCCAAAAAAACCCGCTGAAAGAAGTTGTGATGTCTGGGATGTAAGTGGAGAGATCATCAACTGCAATAGTAATCAGAGAGCAAAACCAAAAATAACGAGACACCCACAAGATTAAAAAAGAAGAACCAGAAAGCCAAAAAATAACAAGTAGTGGTATGGATTTTGAGGAAGAGAAAAGTTCCTGCATTGCTAATTGTTATTAACATGAAAGGATTAGAGTGAGCTCTGGTCCAGTATGACTAGTGTCTATAAAAAGTTGGAAATTTGGAAACAGACACAATCATGGAGGGAAGATGACATGAAGACACAGGGAGAAGCTGGACGTGTGACTGGACTGATGCATCTCCAAGCCAAAAAATGCCAAGAATTGCCAGCTAACACCAGAGGCTGGGATGAGCCACGGGACGACTCTCTCCCAAAGGCATGGGGACCGTGGCCTGGCTAACACCTTAAACTTACAGTCTAGCATTCAGGACTGTGAGGCAACAAATTTCTGTTGTTTAAACCACCCCGTTTTTGGTATTTTGTTATGGCAGTCCGAGGAAAATAGGTATTTTTTTAATTAATTTTTTTTTTTAAAGATGGGGTTTCACCATGATGGCCAGGCTGGTCTTGAACTCCTGACCTCAGGTGATCACCCACCTTGGCCTCCCAAAGTGCTAGGATTACAGGCGTGAGCTACCGCACCTGCCCCAAAAATATGTATTTTTATTTAAACACATGAATATTTTGGAGAGTAGTCTATAGTGTGTCATTATGTGTGTACCTCAACAACGTGGAAATCCCACCTATGAGGACAACACCAGAATGTGTCTTAAAAAAAATTAAGTTCCGGGGTACATGGGCAGGATGTACAAGTTTGTAACAAAGGTAAACGCATGTCATGGTGGTTTGCTGCACCTGTCAACACATCACCTAGATATTAAGCCCAGCATGCATTAGGTATTTTTCCTAGTGCTCTCCCTCCCCCCACTCCCAACAGGCTCCAGTGTGTGTTGTTCCCATCCCTGTGTCCATGTATTCTCATTGTCCAACTCCCAGTTATAAGTGGGAATATGCAGTGTTTGGTTTTCTGTTCCTGTGGATAATGGCTTCCAGCTGAGGATAATGGCTTCCAGCTTCATCCATATCCCTGCAAAGGGTATGATGTCATTGCTTTTATGGCCGCATAGTATTCTAACAGGAATTTTGTGTAGTTTGTTTTTGTCGAACAATCTAGACATAAGTTCCTTCATAATCAGGTTGAGAGGTAGAACACTGAAGTCAGTCACCATTTTAAATCGGTCATTACACTGAGTGACGATCCTCTCTTGAAGCCTCAGATGATAGTCAATGACGCCTGATTTAATTAGTCTGTCTACTAACATTGGAAGTATTTTTTTCTATGAATCATCATTTAAAGCGATTAAATAGCAGTATGTCTGGAATGGACCCAAAAGCTTATTCTGGAAGAGAAAAAAGCTTAATCTACTTGACATTCCGTCCTAGGTTTTCCCTGGCGAAACTCATCTCAAAAGGATCTCTGGAATCATTACATATTAAATGTGTAAGCTCCTTTAGAGATTTTAGTTTAACCTGCATTCACCATTTAAGAAAACAGAAAGGTCATTTGTTAATGCAAACCAGCTTGTTGGAGAAGACAGAAAACTGTGCCTCTTTGTTTGTTAATAACGCTTGTGGCCGGGCACAGTGGCCCACGCCTGTAATCCCAACACTTTGGCAGGACGAGGCAGGCAGATCATGAAGTCAAGAGATCGAGACCATCCTGGCCAACATGGTGAAACCCCATCTGTGCTAAAACACAAAAAATTAGTCGGGCGTGGTGGTGCACACCCGTAGTCCCAGAGACTTGGGAGGCTGAGGGAGGAGAATCACTTGAACTGGGACAGCGGAGATTGCTGTAAGCCGAGATCACACCACTGCACACCAGCTGGGTGACAGGGCAAGACTTTGTTTCAAAAACTAAAGTATAAAGAAATAAAGCTTGTGATTTTGCTGTGGTTTCATTGTCATCCAAAGTAGTAAGTATCTTAATCTGCTGGGCAGTAGCCTTCAAAGTTTGGTAAGTGTAAGCACTTTTATTAGGCTTTCACCAGACGTATCTCTGACTCTTAGCCTATATGTTAAGTAACCGTCTAATTTATCACTCAAACCAGGGTACTATTGAGAGTAAAAGTGGATGGTTAACTGAATCCAGTACCAAACCAGTAGAGGAAGAAACTAGAATTTGTCCAACCAGGACATGTTTGCCTTCTATCTTTCACTTAACATTGGTTGTCCAGATAAAATCAGCAATTCATAATGCTAAAGGCCAGGTATGAGGCAAGAAAAAAAAAAAAAAAAAAGAGGGTTTTAACCTTCAAAAAGGCTTTTCATTTTTTATTTTTTGTAAGTAATTAAACTGTTAGCTCATGTTAGAAATCAGACATTAAGAAGGATTTAGAGAGGCTTACAGTGAGCATTTTGAAGACATTTCTTTCATAGCTCTGTCAGGGTGAGTGCAGCCTGCATGGAATGGATGTTTTGATTTTTGGAAGAAACAGTTCAACGTGGTGCCTCGCTCATGGGCAGAACTGAGTCCTGCCCTTGCTCACCAATAAATTTAGAAAATTCTACTAAAACCAAACCCTTCCACTAGGTATCCAGTTACGCATTGAACGTCAAATTAATGCAGCTTTTAAAGTTTTCTTATGACGGAGATTATAACTGACGTTCAAAATCACCCTGTGAA
The DNA here is from genome assembly GCF_009761245.1 of Sapajus apella. Lineage (NCBI taxonomy): Eukaryota > Metazoa > Chordata > Mammalia > Primates > Cebidae > Sapajus > Sapajus apella. Next base: position 4,313,154 of record NW_022437056.1, read on the forward strand.
ACGTGCCTCACTCTGGCCTTGTGGTTAACATCAATTTTTTTTAATGTTTCTACTGTTCCAACCGGTCTCTACCTTTTGTGAACCATGATTCCATCCACAAAAGGAAGGAGAAACTCATGTCCCACACCCAAATTCATCTTTCTGATTACTTTGTAAAAACATGATGATTCCTATTTGGACCAAAACGGTACCAGATCTGTAAATTTGATTTTATTCATTGGATTTTGTGCTTTATTACTATAGAGAGTTGGGAAAATATTGATAACTGATGACCGTTATTAACCAGTTCATTTTGATGAAGTGCCTTTGGTGGTATCCATGCTGCATGCATGCACAGGTTTTCTTGGGTAGTAAATTGTCTTTGAGTTACCCTGCCTTCCTTCTTTCCTGGAATTAAAAGCTATAAGGTCTTTTGTTTAGCAAAATCGTGGGGCCCTGGAGAAAATCAGAAGTTTGAGTGGGTATCTCTCTCTTAAACACACAAAATACGATTGGACACTCTGCTTTGAGGCTTCATTACGAAAAATGAGTCCGTCTCTAAATGTATGGAGAGAAAGGAGCGAGTTTCTTTCCTTATGTCTGTGTGAGTCAGATGTTTGTGTGTCTGCATCATTTCTGGCAGCTCTTGTTATAGTGATGTGCTATCATTTTGGCATAAATTATTCTAAAAATCTTTTGGCCATTCATACTTTTAAACAGCCAGTATACCTACCGCTAGGGCCCAGACTCCCTGAACAGATCCAGGATGTGGGAAAATGGCTCAGATACGGCTGCAAAGGATGTAGACGGGGCGGACGGCAGGGTCTCTTTCATTTAGAAGCCATTTAGAGCCGTAGCATTCACCAGTGCCACACATAGTCTCCGCGTGCCTTTACGGGTATCTTCATGTTATAATACAGGAGAATAATATCCACAATGAGAACAAAGAGTACATTTTTCAAATAATTTGGACAACAGATAAAAGGCTGGTACTATTGCATTTAGACAGATTTCCATCCAAGTTACTAATAAAAAATAATTTGACCTTTAAATTGTGAAACTTCAGCTATGCAACAGATGTATTCACCCACAAAATCTAGCCCCAATCCAACTTTCCTAGAGGAAGGAATCTTATATAATTCAAATTTGGGGTACCAAAATGTAATTTTAATATGGCAAAGGAGGTCTTTAATTCTAATGAGTCCTTTGAATGATGCAAAAATAATCATCTTTAAAATTTTTTATATAAGATTTTCTATTTTTAATTTTGAATATAGTTTAATATGTATTACTAAATAAATATGAGTAAATAAAATACAGGTAAGCAAAACCAAGGAAACCAATTCAGTGTTCATTTCAACAACCAATTATGACAACTTAATTCCTATGAGGTATATCATATCAGACTTACCTCCAAATGCACACACATTTATATTTTTAAGGAAATTTCTGTACTGAAGGGACTTTACAGGAATTACCATACTTTCTTACTCATCATTTTCGTCATTATATTATTAATTTATGGAGAGGATTTTTAAAAAATTGTTCTATCTTTACGCTTTAAGAAGATAGTTTTGCAAGTTATACACATCTTTGCACATAAGTGCCAGTCACATTTGTAGTTTTTATGGAGCTCCAGCAAGTTTTAGGACATTCATGCTTGAAAGCAATTCTTCCAGGTCAACTGTGCTTGTGAAATCATTTCTAGCTGAGGCTCATGAAGCATGGTTCATGGCTGAAGACCCAAATCCAACATTGAAAATCATGATCACACTTCTTTCTGACGTAAGCTGCTTATTGTAATTTTTGCTTCGGTTCTAGAAGATCTTTGTGGCTGGACACTTCCTTTCCTGTTTGAAATTGAAGGATGGCCCACCTTTGGGTGGTACCCACATGGCATTCTTTCTCAGCCAATCTCGAGTTGTAACTGAGAAGCTCTGTACCTGTGCAGTCATTGAAGCTTTATCAAATCTTAGTCCAAGAGGTGCCTTCACTTGGGCTGTCCTTTGCACTTGCTGTTAATTTCTGAAAAATGTACATCACTCTTTGATATTGATACTATCAATATTGATACATATCACAAAATGTAAAATAATGGTCAATAATTATGTCTCTCAATAGGTTGGTGTAGCTCTTGACTAATGCTCGTTGTCAGATTTGATGGACTACACATTACCACTGTAGCTACTTAAAAAGATGCCATCACTTTTAAAATTGTTTCAAATATGTAGCTGAACCAGAGGTATATATCACTCAAAGTTAATCATTCCAGAGACTGATATGAAGATAGCTTAATATCTAAAACTTCATGAAAGATGTCTTTTTAAAATGCAGTAAAAGTATAGATTGATTAATTCTTATTTTTGTTTCTGTTTTGATTTAACATTTACAGCTAGTCACTTAGCCTTTAAAAGATGTTTAAGTCAGGAAATTCTATTACTGTTCAAATTTAATGGGGCATTTTTTCATAACTGGTATATTAAAATAATTTATACATTTTCAGGGGAAATTAAGTAGGGTTGATTGAACATATTTTAAAAAGTTATAGTGGAATACAACAGACATATTGCACAAAATGTCTATTTTAGAATACTACTAAGTATTTAATAGAATGTTGGACAAACAGATCCAATTACATTATGAGAGAATCTAAATGTCAGTATTCTTCTAATAAATTGTAGCTTTTAAAGTCAAATACTATTTGAAATAAGTGGAACATTTATAAAAAAGTATTTTTACTTGGTTTAGGATTTTTTGTTGCTGACGTTTTGTGAGAATCAGATTTGAAGTGTGCAAATATCACATTTAATGAGCTCCATGAGACATCCAAATTATTGGTTCTCATTGCAGCTTATTGAAATCAATGCATTGCTCAAAATTTACATGTCTATATTTACAGAATCTAAAGATTAAGTATGACAGAATCATTTTATTCCTATAATGAATAAATTTGCAAGTAAATCGACCTAAGAAGACAGGTGCTATTGCCATTCTTCTGAAAATATTGGACATGTTTGTGAACAAGTTAAGCACTAAGGTACATTCATTTTGTTTATTGGTAGGTTGGGGTATGTCTTTGATTGTGGGTGCATGGATGTGTTGGATACATATATGTGCTAGACAAAATTAACATAAGGGCTAAGATAAAATTCAGCTCATTTTCCTTCTGTTAAAAGTGGTGCACTGGGCCATCTGGTGGCTCATGCTTGTGATCCCCACGCTTTGGGAGGCTGAGGCAAGAAAATTGCTTGAGGTCAAGAGTTCCAGACCAGCCTGGGGAAACATAGCAAGACCTCTATCTCTACCAATTTTTTTTTAATTAGCCAGATGTGGGGGTGCACACCTATAGTTCTGGTTACTTTGGAAGCTAAGGGAGGAGAATTCCCTGAATCCAGGAGCTCAAGACTGGAGTGAGCTGTGTTCACACCAGTGCACTCCAGCCTGGAGACACAGCAAAACCTTATCTCTAAAAAACACAAAAAGTGATGCATGGGCTGGATAACACTTTTATAATTCTATTAAGAATATTTAAATAGATAGAAAACAGGAAAAATAAGTACATATATAAGCAAATGTATTCTTTATTTCCTTCAAAAATTTAGCCAATATATATGTTAGCGATGCTTACCTGTCATATATTAGACAATGTAGATACAAAAATTAGTAAAATTTTTGACTTTGATAAACATATGATTAGTAGGGAAGGTTATCGAGGATATAGATACAATTAATTGTGGCAGGCGCTAAGATAACGTTCTGTGAAAAGCGGTGTGGGACAAAGGTGGGAGCCAACATTCCTACCAAGCTGCCTTCACAGGGCACCAAGGTGTTGATCCGACAAACTCTCCACATAAATATGATTCAGTCAAGAAATAACGAGCAAAGTATTGTGGGCAGGAGACACACACAGGGCAGAAAGCTGTATAAGCTTCCTGGTGGTTTGAAGGTATGATTCAGATGTATATATTGGTTAGGTGTTTCACTCACGCAACAGAAAAAGAGTTTATTTGTTTTGCTTTTGTGGCAATGAGCCTGGGAGCATCAGTTGCTGGAGTTAGTTTGGAAGCGTGAGCTCCTGGGTTTGGGGCTCTTGGGGCTCTCCTGGACTTTCTCCCATGAGCACAAGATAGCTGGTGAGCCTTTCTCTCTCTACAGGCTTTGCCTTAACAAAATATTCTTGAAGATAAATTCAATCACACCAGAGGCTGCTAAATATTCTAAGCATTTTTATTTAATTGAGGAGTAATTATTTGTGTGGATTATCCTAGCGTGGACACTAGTACACGTCTAGAGCATTATGGAAGCCATGGTAAGGAAAATCTAACAGAATGAGCAGAGAGAGAGAGAGAGAGGAGAGAGAGAGATATACTTGCTTGCCTCAGCCCAATATGATTCTCAGATGTAGAAGAAGGCTTTGAAAAAGTCAGTGCTTACCTTTTACCAGTTGTGTTTCACAGGCAAAAATATTTGAAAGTATTTTTTTAAATAAACTTTTAAATTTTAGAACAGCTGTAGATTTTCAAAAAAGTTACAGATAATACAGAGAGTTCCCAGGCACTCCCCACCTAGTTTTTCCTAACACTAACATTTTATATTGGTGTGGTGTATTTGTTCCAATGAATAATCCAATAATATACATTGTTTTCAACCAAAGTCCATACTTAGTCATTGCTTCACTCATATCTTCTGTTGTAGGATTTCACCCAAAGCATCACACTGCACTTAGGTGCCCCATCTCCTCAGGGACTTCTCACTGGTGGCATTTTCTCAGACTTTGACTATTTCGATGACTTCAACTATTTGAGAATAATTGATCTGATATGTTGTAGAAATCCATCAAATTGAGATTTGTTTGATGTTCTCGTCAGAGACTGAAGTTGCAGTCACTTGGGAAGAAAATCACAGAGGTAAACTGCCACTTTTATCTCCTTAAAGGTATATATTACGAATTATTACTTACCAATGTTGACGTTGACCTTGGCCACCTAGCCACAGCACTGTTTGTCTGTTCTTCCTACTATGAAGTTTCTCTTCCCCCATTTCTATACCATTCTCTTGGGAGAAAATTAGCATGTGCAGCCTAAATGTTCATTAGTGCAGAGACATGCTTCATCTCATTGGGGGAAGAATATCTACAGAAGTTACTTGGAATCTTCATTAGTTTTTCTGTTTTCAACTATTAATTAATTGGGTCATTTATTTATACCTGTATGGACTCCTGGATATATGTTTTACACGTTAAGTTATAGTCCTACTATTTTAGATATTTAGTTGTCAAACTGTGCTTCCCTGACTACTGGAAGTCCTTGCCACCCATCCCTGTGTCCCTTTGACTTACCACCGGCACTGTGTGTGTGTTTGCTGAGCAACTGCCTCCTTTCTGGTACTCCAAGACACTCAAGACTCATCTTAGAAATTTCCTTCAGTCCCAGAACCAAACAATTCTGCAAGGAACCCTGTTTCTATTGGAGTCTAATATTAGAAAACAAGACCTGGTCATTAAGTTTACTCTTTATATATATATATATGTGTGTGTGTGTGTGTGTGTGTGTATGTGTGTATACACACACATATATATATAAAGTATATATCTATAAAGTGTACACATATATATATATAAAGTATATATCTATATCTATATATACTTTAAGTTCTGGGGTATATGTGCAGAACGTGCAGGTTTGTTACATAAGTATACATGTGCCGTAGTGGTTGACTACATCCATCACCCTGTCACCTATGTTAAATATTTCTCCTAATGCTATCCCTCCCCTAGCCGCCACCCCTTGACGGGCCCTGGTGTGTGATATGATGCTTCCCTCTCTGTGTCCTTGTGTATTCATTGTTCAGCTCCCAATTATAAGTGAGAACACATGGCATTTGGTTTTCTGTTCTTGTGTTACTTTGCTGAGAATAATGGTTTCCAACTTCATCCATGTCCCTGCAAAGGACATGAATTTATTTTTTTTTATGGCTGCATAATATTCCATGGTGTATATGTGCCACATGTTCTTTATTGAGTCTGTCATTGATGGGCATTTGGGTTGGTTCCAAGTCTTTGCTATTGTGAACAGTGCTGCAGTAAACTTATGTGTGCATGTGTTTTTATTATCGAATGATTTATAATTCTTTGGGTATATACCCAGTAATCGGATTTCTGGTCAAATGGTATTTCTATTTCTAGATCCTTGAGGAATCGCCACACTGTCCTCCACAGTGGCTGAACTAGTTTACACTTCCACCAACAGTGAAAAGTGTTTCTATTTCTCTACATCCTCTCCAGCTTCTGTTGTTTCCTGACATTTTAATGATCGCCCTTCTAACTGGTGTGAGATGGTATCTCAATGTGGTTTTGATTTGCATTTCTCTAATGACCAGTGATGATGAACATTTTTTCATATGTTTGTTGGCTGCATAAATGTCACCTTTTGAGAAATGTCTGTTTATGTCCTTCGCCCACTTTTTGATTTTTTTTTTTCCTGTAGATTTAAGTTCTTTGTAAATTTTGGATATTAGCCCTTTGTCAGATGGGTAGACTGCAAAATTTTTCTCCCATTCTGTAGGTTGCTTGTTCACTCTGATGATAGTTTCTTTTGGTGTACAGAATCTCTTTAGTTTAGTTAGATCCCATTTGTCTATTTTGGCTTTTGTTGCTATTGCTTTTGGTGTTTTAGTCATGAAGTCTTTCCCTGTGCCTTTGTGCTGAATGGTATTGCCTAGATTTTCTAGGGATTTTATGTTTTTAGGTTTATGTTTAAATATTTAATCCATCTTGAGTTAATTTTTGTATAAGGAAGGGATCTAATTTCAGCTTTCTGCATAAATGTACTCATTTTTAATAGAGGGTTATTGATTGTAGGACCCCCAGCTTCTAGAAAAGGAAAAACATATATATACAACTTTTTTTTTTTTTTGAAATGAAGTTGTACTCTCGTTGCCCAGGCTGGAGTGCAACGGCACAATCTCGGCTTGCCGCAGTGTTTGCCTCCCGGGTTCAAGCCATTCTCCTGCTTCAGTCTCCTAAGTATCGGGGATTACAGGCATGTGACAACATGATATACAACCTTTTTATATATACTTATTTATAAAAATTTTGTTGTATAATCATCAGTATCTATACAAGTAAGCTTCTACTGATGAGTCTGTACTGAGTTTGTGCTGACGTCTCCAACTCTGATACATGATTACATGGATCATTTTAGCCTCTCCTTTACCTGTAAACTCACACAGTGAAAGTGAGGAGCTGATTCCTATTTTCCACTTGCATTTAATTAGTAATTCAACACCACTATATATGTATAGAAATGTTGGAATTGTTAACTCTAGCCATGTAGGAAATCACTTTGCCAACGATCACAAGGGTGTTTATGTACAGTTCCTTTTGCTTTAAGTCTTACCAGACTCCACATATTTACAAAGTTAATGTAGATCGGCACCTTTTCCCTCACTGCCTTCGTCACATCGTTACATACATTTGTAATAGAGACAGATTCTCTTGTTACATTCTGCCTTCCTTTCTGGGATCCTCTTACCTTCTAATATTTTAAAATTTTTCATATGTTAAGATCACCTGTGCACTGAAATGACATACAGGTTTTAACAAATGTATAACGCCATCTGCCCATGATTGCACTTATTGTGTAGAAGAATTTCACTGCCTTAAAGAACCCCCACATGTGAACACATACGTAGCCCTCCTCACCTCCTCTGGCCACATGAAAACTGCTGATCTTTTTATCCCTTTAACTTTTTGAGAGTGTCAGATAGTTGGAATCATATAGTAATGCAGCCTTTTTGGTTTATTTTAATTGGCAATGTTATTGAAGATGCTATATATGTGTTTTCATGGCTTGATATCTCACTTTTTATTACTGGATAATACTGCCTTTTCTAAATGTACAAGAGTTTGTAAGTTCATTGACCAATTGAAGGATATATTGATTGTTTATTTTTCTTAATGATCCTGTTTAAAACTGCTGGAAACATCTGCATGCATGTGAGTTTTGTGTGTACACATGTTTTCAAATCTATTGAATAAGTCCTCAGGAGCTTGATGGCTGGTTTGAATGGCAAGGCTGTTTAGCTTTTTTAAAAATCATCAAACTGCCTTCCAGTGTGACTGTGCCATATTGCATTCCTGCTAGAAGTAAATGAGAGTTGCTATTGCTCTACATCCTGTCCAATAAGGGATATTGTCAATATTTTCTATTTTAGACATTCTAATAGGTGTGCAGAGATGTGTCCTTATCTCAACTTTGCAATTCCCTGATAAAAGATATTGACTGTTGTCTCATGATTATCTGCCAGCTATATATCTTCTTCAGTGAAGTGTCTGTTCAGATCTTTTTCCCATTTTTAAAATGAGTAGTTTGTTTTTTTATTAAATTTTAAGCATTGTATATTTTAGGCATAAATCCAGTATTATATATTCACTTTGTAAATCTTTTCTCCCAGTCTATGGCTTGATTTTCATTTTTGAAACACTGTAATTTACAGATCAGATGCTTTAATTAACTACAAATTACTAATTTTTCCTTTCATACATCATGCTTCCAAACTCAGGGGCATCTAGATTTCATCTTATGTTTTCTTATACGTATTTTATGGTTCTTTTCTTTACATTCAGGCCATGATCCACTTTGAGTTAATTTGTGTAAAAGCTTTATAGTCCATTTCTATTTTTTCACATAGAGAAGTACAATTGTTCCTGCATCATTTGTTGAAAAGTATCCTTTTTAAATATTTTATTGCCTTTTGTTCTTTGTCAAAGAGAAGTAAACTCAACTGATTTTATTCGTATGAGAGTCTTTATGAACTCTTTATTTGATATGCATATATTCTTTCTCCAAGCCTGGTGAAAGAGATGGTGTAGAATTGGTGTCATCTTTTTTCCTTAAGTGTATGGTAGAATTCACCACTTAAATCATACAGGTATGGTTCTGTTTTAGAGAACGTAAATAATTATTGTTTCCATTTTTGCAATAAATAAAGACTGATTGAATGATCTGATTTGTCTTGAGTTTTGGTAGTTTGTGTGTTTCAGGCAATTGATGTTTCACCTATATGATTATGTTTGAGGGTATAGGGTTGTTCACAATATTCCCTTATTATCCTGTTATTATCCATGAGATTAGTAGCAATGTTCCTCTTTTGTTTCTAATATTAATTATTTGTGTCTGTCTCTTTTTTCCTGGTTGTCTTGGATACATATTTATCAATTTTACTGATGTTTGTTAAAAAAGGGCTTTTTAATTTTTCTGTATTGTTTTGTTTTCAATTTCCTTAATTTTTCTCCCAATATTTACTATTTCTTTTCTTACATTTGCTTCAACTTAAATTTATGTTCTTTTTCTAGTTTTCTAAGATAATATTTATTGATTGATTATAGATGTTTTTAATCCACACATTTAATGCTATGAATTTCTCTAAGTGGTGTTTGTGCTGAATCCAACAAATTTTGATATGGTGTATTTTCATTTCACTTGTGCAAAAATATTTTTAAGCCATAATTGAAGCTGTACCAGTTACTTGGTAGGCTGAGACAGGAGGATTGCTTGATCCCTGGAGTTTAAGTCCAGCCTGGACTTGAGACTTTTTGAATTCATGTGTTAGATAGAAATGTGTTGTTTAATCTCTAAATGTTTTGGATTTTCCTGCTATCTTTCTGTTACTAATTACTAGTCTGATTCTATTGTGTTCTAAGAAAACAATTTTCATGATTTTTGTCAATTTAAAATTTTTATAATTCATTTCATGACTCAGAACATGGAATATATTCATGAATGCTCCTTAAGAACTTGAGAACAACATGAATTCTATCTAGTTTTGGATGGAGTATTCTCTAAATGTCAATTAGATCAAGTCAATGAATGGTCCTGTTCAGATCAATTTTATGCTTACTGAGTGAGGTTTTGGCCTCTTCCGTCTGTCAGTTACTGGAAGCATAGTGTTGAAGCTTCCAAGCATAACAGTGGATTTTTCTATTTTCTCTTTCAGTTACTTTAGTTTTGCCTCACGTATTTTGATGCTTTTATGTTAGGTACATATTTAGAGTTGATGTGTCTTCTTACAGAATTGACCCCTTTATCACTATGTTATGCCTCTCTCTATCCCTGATAATTTAACTGGTTTTAAACTTCTCTTGAAGTGAAGACACTTGAGCTACTCCAGTTTTAAATTAGTAAGTGTTAGTATGGTCTACCTTTCTCTATCTTTTTACTTCTAACCTATCTTTGCTTTTCTATTTAAAACAGATTTCTTCAAGGCACAATATAACAGGGTCTTGTGTTTTCATCCACTCAGAACATCTTAGTCCATTGGTTAATTTAGGAAATTTCTATTGAAAGTGACCATTGATATAGTTGAATTGATATCTGTTATGTTTGTAACTATTTTCTGTTCATTACTTTTTTTTTGTTTTACTTAGTCCTCCCTTTTTCTGCTTTCTTTTGTTTTAAGTGAACATTACGTATCTTTCTATTTTATATTCTTGTATGATGTCATATATACTTGTTTTTTTTTTCTCAGCAGTTGCCTTAGAGTTTGCAGTATACTTCTTTTTACTAATCTATGTCCACTTTCAAATGGCACTAGACCTCTTGGCAGGTAGTGCAGGTGCTGTCTTACAGAACGGTCCCAGTTTTTTCTTTCTGTACCCTGTGGCATTGCTGTCATTCATTTCACTTATTCGTCGGCTATAATCACACAATGCATTGCTAGTATTACTACCTTAAACAAATGCTTATCTTTTGATAAAGTAATAATTTTTAAAAAGATTATATTTCCCTTTGTATTCCTTCTGCAGTAATCTTCTTTTATGAAGAAAAGAATATCTGAAGGATATCCTCGTCCCTTAAAAACTTCTTAAAAGTTGTCTCACAGGGCAGGTCTGCTGGGGATCAATTCTCTCAGTTTTTGTTTGTTGGAGAAACTTTTTTTTTTCTTCACTTTTGTATGAAACTGTCTCTGAATATAAAGTTATAAGTTAACGATTTTGTTTTTACTTTCAATACATAAAATATTTTGTTGCTCTTTTGTTTCAAAATTTCTAACACAAAACCCAACCTACTGATGAGGACATTAAATAATTTTTTCTTAATTAGGTTATTTCAATGATTTCATTCATTTATTTGCTTCTAAGAGTCTCCATTTCTCTACATACTTAGATTTCTCATCTACTCTTACACATTTCTTTCTCATCATTAAAGTCCTTAACATACTAATCACTGTTATTTTAAATTTCCTGCTGAATAATAGAAAAATCTGTCATCTCTACATATGGTTTCGAAATATGCTTTGTCTCTTCAAACTGTGTTTTTCACTTTTTTTTTAACTGTACTTTGCAATTTTCTTTCTGCAAACTGAATATGATGAACCAGAGAGCAGAAACTGTGGTGAACATGTAATTCAGGTGAGATTTTGCTTATTTTACTAGAAGCTTGGCTGTTTAATATTTGCTGCAGCTATAAATGCCCACTGCGTCAGCTTTCTCCAGTTTCATTTCTAGTTCCCATGTTGTCTTTGGACTTTGCTTAGAACTCTTCCTCAGAAAGGCCTTCATCTTTCAGCTCCTACAGTTGTAAGCCAGATACTATCCTGCAGCCCTACTGGTTTGTCATGAGCAATGTGGGGAAGTGTGGGGAAGGGGAGCATTCTGTGATCCTGTGATTAAATCCTAGGCTGGAGGTGGGCCAGCGTCTCTGGGTTCTGACGTTCAAACATGGTTATTCACTTCTTTTAGGAAAGTCAGAGACGAATGAAAGGGAATTAATGCCCTTTTCCCAGTTGGGGTGAGTCCCTGGTGAAGTCTTCTCCCCTGATTGGTGGGCCTTTACTGTAGAGAATGTGCTGAGTGTACGTCACAAAGGCTATTCTTCCATTTGCTCTGTCAGATCCAAGAAAGGCTCCACCTTGAATATTCACCATGAGAACTTGATGAGTTTCCCAGGAGTAAGGACCACAAATGTGTGGATACCTGCTCAGATGGCTGTCCCCAGGAGGTTTTCACTCTCATGCACCTCTAGCAGTCCATCCAATTTACTATTCAGTGTTCCGACCAGCGTATGGCTCCAGGGTTTCTCCTCCAGGTTAATATGTCAGCTGTGGCTCTCTGGAGCCACCTATCTCTCCATATTTTGGGGTAGTGGTATTCCCTGCAAACTGAATTTTCGAATGGATCCAAGAATGTGTCTCCAACTTGGTCTTGCTGTAAGGATAGGAATGATGACTTCTAAACCTTTTGCATGTCAGAGCTAAACCTGAAAGTCTGTAATTGGATTTATTTTTAAAGGAATTCCAAGGCTATTGTGTGGTGTACCATGATAACCTTGCTAAGATTTGGAAAGATAGGTAAATACAGATAGTCACAGCTGAGGTGCTTCATGATCCAGATACCATTATTGTTCATGGTAGTGTCTTATTGTCCTATTAGTAATAAAATAATAAGGAAATATCCAACTGTAATTGTTGAATAGATTATTTTTGTTTGCCGATTTTCCCTCATGTATTTTGTGGATCCATTGCTAGGTCAGTATGCACTTACCATTATTATGTCTGTCTAATATACTGACTCAAGACTGTCTGTGTTAGTCTGTTCTCATGCTACTTATAAAGACATACCTGAGACTAAGTAATTTAAAGAAAAAGAGGTTTAATGGCCTCACATTTCCACATGGCTGGGAATGCCTCACAATCATGGCAGAGAACAAAAGTCACATCTTACATGGTGGCAGGCAAGAGGGTGTTAAGGCAAACTCTCCTTTAGGAAACCATCAGAAAACATGAAACTTACTATCATGAGAGCAACATAGAAAAATGCCACTCTTATGATGTGGTTACCTTCTATCAGGTCCCTCCCATGACCCATGGGGATTATTACAATTGAAGCTGAGATTTGGGTGAGGACACAGAGGCAAACTATAGCACTCTCTAATATACTAAGTCTGGTGGCTTCACCATTTTGTACTCCCTGCCCGTTATCTGAAGGCATACGAATTCCAGAGGGTTGCTCTTCAGGGTATGTCCCTGGTCCAGCAGCATCCACAGAAACTGGGAGTAGAGTTACCCATTGTAGCAAATAAAAACACAGGACACAAGGATAATATTAGATTTCAGATATACATGGAAGAAGGTTGTGTATTTTTCACTGGATATCTGATATTCACATTCACCTGGGTGTCCTATATTTTTTCTGTTGGCTCCACTTGGGTGCATTTCAGAGATGCAGAATCAGAGACCCCACCTCAGACCTATTGAATTAGACTCTGGATTTTAATGAGAACTTTTAGTAATTTGAATGCATAGAAAGTTCAAGAAGTCCTCTTCTAGTGGTCCAGTTTATGTTAGGGCGGGAAGTTCAAGTGAAGCCTTACAGTGTGTGTCTGCAGGCAATGGAAGCTCTTGAAGAGAAACTGACCGTGGTCACTGGTCACTACTCCTTTCTGCAATCCTCCAATTAAACCAGCTACTGGGTTTCCAAATATCACGTTTCATCAGAACAATTTCCAAGTTAATTGTAGCTCTTGGCATTAATAAGTGTTAAGAAATAGCCATAATTTTAAAATGTCATTAGCATCATATTTAAATGTTCTTTTTATGCACAGAAAAAAACTGTTTACCAAAGCCACGAGGGAATGTTTGAAGCCTCTAGAAACTGGAAACATATATTGGGTTGTTGCTTCATCACCATCACCCTCACCCTAACTCACATCTTGTCAAGCTCTCGTTTCCCTAATGATCAAATTGTTTACTCTAAGTGCCTCTTATTAATTATATCAGCTACCTCACCTAATATATCTGCACCAGGAGTTTACCTGTAAATTAATTAAGCTGTATTTTTTGGAGCAATGGGGATAGTCCAATCTATCATTCACGATGTGACTCCATGTAGAGTCATTTCTCAGTTTTTGCGGGGATTGGTTTCAGGATCTCCCACAGATACCAAGCTCCAAAATGCCCAAGTCCCTAACATAAAAGTGGGTAACATTTGTATATGATCTATGTGCATTCTCCAGTATACTATAAATTATCTCTAGATTGCTTATAATACATAATACAATATAAAAGCTATGCAAGTAGTTACTATGCTGTATTAGGGAATAATGACAAGAAAATAGTGTGTACATATTCAGCAGACCCAGTCATTCTTATTTTTCCCAAATATGTTTTATCCATCCTTGTTTGAATCTTCAGAAGCAGAACCCATGGGCGTGAAGGGCTGACTGTAGAGGTGTTGGTATGTTTGTGTGTGTGTGTACAACCTGAAACGTAATTCTGAATATCAGAATCCTTAAGAAAACGTTTTATTTTTGTTTTTGTTTTTAAAACCCTGGGGATGTTTGTGTTTTTAAAACCCCGTGATAATTTTTCCTGCAAGCATCAGCTCAAAATTCTGCAGAGAGTGAGTAGCTGTGGGGATGGCTCCCAGCCTCACTGCTACCACCCAGGGCGACCGGCTCCTCACTGCACTCAGCAAGCCACTGTGTTTTCGTCTTTAAAATGGGAATACCATCTCACTCACTTTTCCAATGTTATCACTTGATTCAGAGGTGAAACCTTGTACATTCAAGCACTACTCAGTTTTCAGAGCTGTGATGACGGCCTCTAAAGTACCCTATCATTTGTTATTGATCTTAGCCATTTCTTCCCAAACATGTGGATGTTTATGAAGACTTATATTCTTCTGGGAAGAGCAGTATATACATTATTTGAATGTTTTCATTAAAAAAATAGAATTTTACTTCCATATGGAGTCAAGGGCAAGAGTTGGTACTTACTATTAAGGAATCAAAAATAAAATCAACCAGAATGGCAGGACAATGGTAGATGTGTGGAAAAGATAGATTTAGGAAAGAAATTGTGCAGGGCCCAGGCTAAGCCCTGGAGTTCACCTCTTTCATCTAATACAGGAAGTGGAGCTGATACAAAATAGTTACACCTATTTCCAGTATCAAGAAAGAATTGACATGCATATTTAACACAGTTGATATAGATAAGTATTAATTGACTAATTCACTCCAGGTTTATTCAGAAAGTGTCTTGGAAGTTATTTCGTCATTG
Source organism: Sapajus apella (assembly GCF_009761245.1). Taxonomy (NCBI): domain Eukaryota; kingdom Metazoa; phylum Chordata; class Mammalia; order Primates; family Cebidae; genus Sapajus; species Sapajus apella. Next base: position 4,328,190 of record NW_022437056.1, read on the forward strand.
CATGAATGGTTAAACAATTTCAGGCAGGTTTTCTTTATCTTATATAACTTTTCTTAATCTTTCTAAAAAGTTTTGTGATTTGAAGCTATTATGCTGTTTAATTTTTGAGATGTATCATTTTAACTTCCTTTAAGAAAACCACTGGGATAGCATGGCTAGAGTGATGTTCATTTCATTTTCTTTTTTTAATGGGCTGGTAAACGCAGGAACTATCAGGTAACTGGTGAATATTTCTCAGGTGATACTGTGTTTTTTAATAAATCACTTTTTAAATAGTTGCTAAAATTTTTTAAAGAGCTTTTAAGTCCACAGAAAAATTAAATGGAAAGTATAGAGGGCTATCAGCCACACTCTCTTCCTCTTCACCTAGCTTCCCCAAGAATTAGCACCTTGCATCGGTGTGATACATTTTTTGCAGTTCATGAACCAATATTGGCCTGTTATTATGAACTGAAATCATTTACATTAGCATATCTTACTTTTGTTGTGCAGTTCTATGAGTTTTGAAAAATGCATAATGTCATGTATCCATTCTTACAATGTAAATAACACAGTAGTTTCAATGCAGAATGATAATTATAGTGAAACTAGAATTCATTTTGCAATTGATACCTCAGTGGCAAAAACTGTACCACACTGATGCAAGTTACTAATCATGCAGAAGCCCTTGTACCCCACACATGGACTCCTTTTTTCCTCCATCCCTCCCTGCTAGCTCCTAGAAACTGATCATCTTTATATTGTTTCTATCAGTTTGCCTTTTCTAGAATGCCATATAATTGGAATCATATAGTATATGACCTTTTCAAGCTGGCTTCTTTACCTAGAAATATCCACTGGAAATTTCTCCCTGTCTTTTTGTGGCTTGATACCTCATTTTTTTCTCAGTGAATAATATTCCATTGTATTCATGTACCACCATTTATTCATTCATCCACTGAAAGTAATGATATGCAGATAGCAAATAAGCATATGAAAGATGCTCAATAATATATATCAATACTGAACTGCAAATTAAAACACAAATGTGATATCACTACATATGTACTAGAATGTCTATAATCTAGAGTGTCTAGAATGAAAACACAAAGTCTAGCAAAAATGTGGATCCACATGCACACTCACTTATTTGCAACATAGTACTCTACTCTGGGACACCATTTGGCTGTTTCTTGCAAAACTGAACACTCTCTTTCCAGACTTTAATAGTTACTCAAATGAGTTGAAAACATGTCCACACAAAAACCTCCACATGGATGTTTATAGAAGCTTTATTCAAAATTCTCCAAAATTGGAATCATCCAAAATGTTTTCTATTTCTTCTTGTGTGAGTTGTGTAGATTGTGTCTTTGAGGAATTGGTTTGTCTCATCCAAGTTATTACCTTACGGGACACAGAGTCATCCATAATATTCAGTGTCCATGGGTTCAGCAGTGACAAACCTCTTTCATGTATGGATGCTGGGCTTTGAAGGATTTTCAGAATCTTGCTTTGGCCAGATTTAAGTCTTCTCCAGAAACTCACCTTCACATCAATATTTATCTGGTTTTTGTTCATGTAGCCTCTGATGTACTTTACATGTTACTATTAATATGTGTGGTTACACATATTTTTATTATAAGAGCTTCTTATTCATGAGTAGAAAGCTGCTGGAACAAAACTGATTTCTCTGTCATGAAGTTATCAAGGAGTCAAGCCTTTATAAGCTTGCACATTAGAAATAGTTTGAACTATTTCCTGATCATTTGGAAGTAATTGTTTCCGTAGTCATGCTACATATCATCATAAAGATCTTTATTTTTTGTGTATTACTTAAATACTGGAACCATGCTGTAACCTTGAAACCAATACCCACTACCAGGCACCAAGTTGATTGGCTGAAAACATCGGAAGAGCTAAAAGACCCAAGATGGAGAAATCACATATACCAAGATAATTTACTTTTGCTGGTAACCAGGCCTATATGTGGCTGTTACATATAGAAGGCGAGAATCATAACTTCCTCTGTGTTGCACTGGCCCCTGGCATGGTCAGTTGACATTAGCCAGCCTGCATTATGGGGTCCCCAGGGCTGCTCTGGATGGGTTTATAAATAGAGTCGGGCACATTGATTGAGGCGGCAACCAGCACTTGGGAGACAGTGGACTATATTGATTTCTTCCACCCTTTCAAGGGCAGTGATTTATTTCAACTAAGGAAGCAGCAAGCTGTAGGTATTAGGTTGCCTTTCCTGACTGTAGGGCCTCAGCCACCAGGATTAGCCAAGGGTTCACTGTGTTTCATCCACTTAAATGGGTCACATATCACACCGGGTCAGATTAATGGATTGATGTTCGAGTCAAGCCGATGTTCCTGTGGGCTCAGGACCACAGAATCTGTCAGTCTCGCCCATCGTGCACTGGCCAGAAGAAGCAACTTGATAAAGTGACAGACTCGCACACCAATTCACATCAATAATTAAATTCTAAATAAGTAATCAGGGCATCAACAAGCTATAAAGGGTAACCAGATGAAAAGGTGGAAGAGGTCAAACCTACAGAAGAGGAAAGCGGCAGTGACTCACAAGATAAGAACTTAAGACGTGGCCCGTCAAAGTGAACGGGCCAGTGTTTCTGGGAAAATGGTCACCTGTCCCGAGTGTTGCTCAGCAGTGAAATGCAGTGAGCTTTAGAAAAAAAAAAAAAAAAGTGACCCAGGAATGGGGTAATTCATCTGCAATAATGTTTTTCATGGCACTGCACATAAAAGCAAAATAATGTATGTTTCCAACAGTATGGTGTTGATTATGTAAGCTGTACTATACCTGTATGACACTGATTTTTTAAGAATGACATAATCATATATGTAATAATAGGAAGCGAAGTTCCCCATCAAATTTTAGGTGAACAGAATGAAGTTATCTAACAAAATGTAATCAAGATTGTAATTGATTTTTATTTCTGTCATTTTGCTTATCTGTCCCTTGTAAAGCATCTACAGTGATCATGTCCAACTTATGCAATAGAAAAAATGCAATACAATTGTTACTGTAAAAAAAGGGAACACTGGCCCTAGCTACATAGTGATCCTCCTGACTCCGGGGAAGCCGCCCTCTGGAGTGATCCTGTTCACTGGCTGGTGCCAGTGGGCCAGGAGAGAAGAGACGATGAAAATGAAGGCAGTGAGCACCCAGTGCTACTTTGGGAGTCTGTTCATGAGAGAGAGGAATCAGGAGGCCAGGGGCCAGACAGGCGCAATGTTAAGGAAGGATTTATTGTTTAATTGGGAGTGTTGTGAATGATTTATAAAACAATAGAAAGTTTGCAAATTCGCGACTAAGATTGAATATACCAGTGAAAATAGATAGGGATGAACAGCGTCATATTAAACAGAACCAAATAGAATGTATTGGTCTATTGATGTATCTATCTGTCTATCTGACTGTCTATCTGAAGAGTCATTTATTGAGGGAATTGGCTCATGCAGTTATGGAGGCTAGGAGAAGTTCTGCAATCTGCACTCTGTAAGCTGGAGGTCCAGGAAAGCCAATGGTGCAAGTCGGAGGCCTCACCATGTGCACAGATGTCCTAGGTCAAGAATAGGAAGTGTATTTCCCAGGCTTGAGTGCAGTGGCATGATCCCAGCTCACTGCAACCTACACCTCCGAGGTTCAAGTGATTTTCCTGCCTCAGCCTCCTGAGTAGCTGTGATTACAGGTGTGTGTCACTACACCTAGCTAATTTTTGTATTTTCGGTAGAGACTCAGTTTCACCATGTTGGCCAGGCTGGTCTCGAACTCCTGACCTCAGGCGATCTGCCCGCCTCGGCCCCCAATGTGCTGAGATTACAGGCATAAGCCTCTGTGCTCGACGCTTTCTCTACTTTTTTGTTCTACTCAGGCCCTCAAGGGACTGGATGATGCTCACTCACACTGGTGAGGGTGGATCATCTTCTCTCACTTTACAGATTCAAATGCTAATCTCTTCTGGACACATGCAGAAATCATTTTACCAGTGATCTGGGTATCCCTTAGCCTAGTCAGATTGACATGACATTAACCATCGCACATGTTATTCCTGATGAAATAAGGGTAGTTGGATTTCAAAGCACTGCTGCAAATCAGTGTTACAGGAAGAATTACCTCCTCTATTGCAATAGGAGAGGACACGTGGATGCAGGAAGAATTCAGATTATTGGGAAGGTAGGGTATTCTTTCTGATGAGTTCTAAACTATTGTTTAAGTAAAAGGCTGGGTTCGTCTTCTGAGGTTGACTGGAGGTCAGGAGGCCAGGGGTATGAGGACAGAAGTGATCATTTGGAGTAGGACTTTTGAGGCACCAGAGAGTGTGTTGGCCTGAGGAATGGAGAGGATTGTGCTGTTCTGGTGCTGAAAGGCATAGGGCTAGTGCTTAAGGTTTTATAATGAAAGCATCTACCGTATGCTTTAGTCATCTACGGCAGTGATGGGCTGCTAGGATTCAGGCTTCCCACCCCACAAAAAAAAGATAATTGGGTTCCATTTTTACCTTTTAAAATCATCAGTAGGCTTCCCAGGGGGAGTTCCTATTTAAATGGGATCAGTATAGAAATTTTCAGTTACACAGAATGATTTCATTCTAGAAATATGCTATATAACACTGTGCCTATGGTGATAATGCTGTATTATGGAATTAAAAATGTTTAAGAGAGTAGACTTCACATGAAATGTTCTTGTCATAATTTTTAAAAATTAAATGAGATGAAGTTTACTGAATGTTTAGGCAAGTGCCAGACACACCTCAATAAGACATGCAATAATGCAGTAATGATTTTTATCCCACACACACACACACACACACACACGTACACACTATTACCATAAATATTTAAATATTAATAAAATAATATACCTGTATGCTTATGTTTTGTAAAGTATTGATTTCAGTATTTTCAAAATTAGCAGCTGACTATGCTATGCTTAAAACATGCTTTAATATTTTCTTAGTATTTATTACATTTTTTCAAATCCCTATTTCCTCAGTTATAACATTATTCGATTCTTATTTTTGTGTCTTTTCATTTTATCTCTTATTTCTATTTCCAGAAGTTTATACATTATTGTTTCAAATTGTTTTAATTGTTGATCAATTTAGCTGATAGTTTTCTCTGATTTTCATTTTTATTTACTGCTACTTTAATATTTTCTTCATCCCATTTTATTTTAGATTGTTGGCTTTAACTTAAATTCTTGTAATGAATTCTTTTGGATGAATCCTTATTTTTAAATTTTTTTTTTTAGTTTGAAAATTGAAATTATCTAAGTGTATAATGTTATCTTGGAGTTATTTTTGGTAATAAGTCTAGATACCCCATCAATAAACATGTTAATTTGTGCACACAGTTTTTAAGTGACCTAATATTCATTCATACGAGTGTTAATAGATAAGGTGTTACGCATTTACATTCTGATTAGGATCCGTTGTAACTGATAGCAGAAGCACATTTGTACAAGTCTGCAGCAACATCAATTCTTTCCTTCCCAAAAGAAAGGATTTGACCAACGAGCATGAGGCAGAGTGAGAGACAGAGGCAAGTTTTAGAACAGGAGTGGAAGTTTATTAAAGTTTTAGAGCCGGAATGAAAGTCAAATACACTTGCAAGGGGGCCAAATGGGTGACTTGAGGGATTCACATGCATGCTTTGGCCTTTAACTTGGGGGTTTTATACACTGGCATGCTTCTGGGCGTTGCATCCCTTCTCTGATTCCACCTTTGGGGTTGCTGTCCGTATGTGCGGCGGCCTGCCAGCACTTGGGAGCGGCTGTATATGGAGTGTTGACTGAAGCTATGCACATGCTCACATGCAGCTTTGTTCTCTAACCAGTCCAGTGGACCCAGAGGAAGATCATACACCACTTCAACTCTGACATTTTGCAGCTTCCTGCACATGCTTGAGCCCACTCCCCTAACTCCCAAAATCTCATTGGGAAGCTGCTGATCATCAGCTTCAGGTGTTTTCTATCTGTTGGGAGGTGGCCTTTCCCTAGTGCCAGATGTGACCAATTATTATTTTAGCGAGACAGTTTAATGACCACCTGACCATCACCTGATTGATGGTTGTCTGACGTTCCTGGTGGTTGCGGGGGCTCTCCTACCCTACTTACATCTGCCTAGCTACCTGCTATAACAGTACCAGGGAGAGACAAGCCTGCACTAGAACATTATATTTTATAATGGAAATTGCCCAGTGTATTAAATATCAGGAAAATCAATGAATTAATGCTTTGTAGAAGTTTATAATGCCAGTATTTAATTTAAATGTTAAACGTGTACTTAACATTATTATTTTTTCCACTGTGTTCCTGTAGGTGGCTATTTCCACTTTCTAGTTCTAAATTAAGATTTACTCAAAACCCATTCAGATCTATCAGGTGTACTGGACCTACTCCTTCCCAGTCCCACCCTTGCAACAATTTTGTAATCAAGCTGTTTTGTTCTCTGTTATTACCTTGAATTTGATGCATTATGAGACTTAGAATGAGAAGAAATCAATTAGCATCAGCGAATAACATTTCTTTAGCATTTTTTTCTAGTGTAATTGCCTTTGGGGCTATAGTTATAAAAGTTGCTTTTCTCTATGTCTTACGCATCAAATGCTGAACTATAATATAATTTTACAACCTGTTTCTATTGACAGATATCAATGCTATCCTTCAACATTTCTGTTTTATTTTTTCTAATCTATTATACCATCTATTAGAATTGCATGCAGGGGGCCTGTAAATGGTGAGAATGTCAGCTTTTAAATGTAGCATTCCACTTGTGGGTGTGTGAATGAAACCTGGGCAGTTCAAGTTTGAAAGAGAATTATTTCCCTTTTAAAAGTTCAGATTCCATTAAACAATATGAAAACAAAATGACAGAAATATTTTCTAAAATGTTGATCACTGTTATTTTTCAAACATTTCCTTTATTTCTATATTTCTAAAAAAAAAAATCTGAGTGTGGGTAACGTGGACTGCACGATCACAGTTCAATAAAATAGTTTTACAATAGAATATTTAATTGTACAAGACATGCTAATTCCTTCATAACAAAACAGAAACATCTCATGGTAATAAATTTAGTGTCCTATTGAAATAAAACCAGATGTTAAAAAGCAAAACAAAATAGTTTTTACATGTACTGATAAGGTCTGATTAAAGCCAATGCAAATAATGTATTTAACTGACAAATAATGGGATGCATTTAATTCTGATACCAACTCTGTCAAATCACAATTTTCACCACCTCACAGACTAAGTGATTCTGTTACCTGTTTGTATTTCTGCTGATGTGGCAAATCCAAGTTACTAAGTATTTATTATGATTGAGACAGGTGCAAAGTGAATTAGTTGTAGAGTTCCTTGTCCTACTTATAATTAAGTCCTTTACAAATCATACCTGGCCTGAACTGAATGTGATAGTTAAAACTCTCTGAAAAGGCCTTGTAGACAGTAAGACCACATTGTTACATGTCACAGGAATAAAATGAGCTGATTCAAATAAAAGTGCTGGCCACAGCAAGCAGGTGCCAGATGTGCTGCCCACAGCGGCAGCATCCCCAAGAGGCAAGCTGCAGAACGTGCTCAGGACAACCTGGACACACTACACCTGCGAAAGCACGGAAGGGAGGGCCGGCTCTGCAAGAGGGAGAAAAATATTCCTGGGTCCACCACTCGGGTTGGAATCCAGTGCAACTCAGAAAGGATCCCCATGAGTTAGTTCATGTTGGTGAAACTAGGTGGTTTTGAATTTTTATATCTCAAGGAAACGTTGAAGTGCATCATATCTAAAAAGATAAAATGAATTATTCAGGTTAGTAAAGTGCTTAAAACATTGTTTCTGAAACACCCTGAGAATACCGCCTTTGCCGAAAACAAGAGGCCATGAGTCCATTTCCAAGTTACAGCAAAGTGAGACAGGTGCACTCCTCATTGTGAAAGGTGTAGATGAAGATGCAGCAGAGAAGTGTTATCATAAGGACGTGGTGAAAATGTTTTGGAAAGTATTCTGATGCTGCTTCTCATCAGTACACAAACCATGCATAATCTTAGAATGTCCTAAATGCAGATTTTTTTGTCAGCCAATATTTCTGAGCGCTTATGATGTGCTAGGAGTTACACTAAGTATTTTACAGGTAAAGACTCATTAATTCGAATAAAAATTTTGCAGAGTACTTATTATAATTCAGTTTTCACAGGCGAGGAGAAATAAGCCCTAGAATAGTTAACAAATCTAAACAGTTTGCAAATGAAGGAGCTAGGAATGTATAGAAGTGGCCTCATTAAGTTATGACTCCACTACCAGATCCCGAAGATGGGACCATCCCATGCCATCAGGAACCGGACATCGCCCTTTCATATCTAGAAGCCTTCCTAATGAGATGCTTCAGCTTTCATGAACTCTGCACCCAAGGTTGCCGTATGGTTGGTAAAAAGCAGACTTGCCATTACTTTAAAGAGAAGGTTGATTTGAAGAGGATGATCGGTCATCCCTGGGAGCTCACGCATTTTCTGTATGGACAAATCTTGGATTGGCTTTCTTTATTTGGTGGCCTGGCAACCTGTGGTAATAGGAATAGTTCAAGGGATTAACTAGCCTCTAGGGCTGGAATAGTACAGCAGACTTATACCAGAAGCAATATACTACATGTTTGAAATATTTATTAAAAATAATTTTTTATATTATATATATTATATATATATATATATATATATATATATATAATGTATATATATGTATATATTTATATATATATATAAATGTATATATATATAAAATGTATAATTAATTTATATATATAATGTATACTTGTTAATTTATATATATATATATATGCAACGTTTACTTTTAGAATCTAAATCTCTTACCACTTGACTAGAATCCATCACAGTTTTTAATAAATTTCTTTTTCTATTATCTGAGGAAATTAGGACCTGCAAGGGCAGGATCACGGGGGCCAGTTTTTACTTCAGTACATTTCAGAGGTAAATGCATACACCTGCCCCCCCCACCATGCACACACATACACTTTCTCAGAAAAGCAAATTTAACAAAACTAACTGTCTAATACAATAAGATATCATAAAAATTAATTATATTCACCAAACAGTGAGTCTGAAGCCTAAGAAATGCATGTGTCAGAGTTTTTAGGAGCAGGAATCATGATCCGCTCTAGCTAGGTTAAGTAGAAGAGGAATATATTGAAGGACACTGGGAGTCTGTGGGAGGGTGAGAGAATCAGGCTCAGAGGCCACACAGACAGAAAGGTAAGCAATGGAGAGGTTGTGCGGTGCCCCCGACCACGTGCCTCTGCCCCTCTGCAGAATTCAACTTCAAACTCTGAAATCTGTTTCTGGGGGCTCTGCTGCTGCTGTTTTGAAAAGCTGCGATTCCTCACTACGGTTTACTTGCTCACCGGAGGAGATAATGAGTGGCATCTCTTCTCTCATGCTACTCTCTTCTAAGTGAAAATCTCACGTGGGAGCATTACATTCCGCACCACAACACATCACTGTGTCTCAACTCCAAATGAGCTTCTCACTTCTACTTTGACCAAGCAGGAGGTATAAAGTGGGATATTTCCCGGAGAAATCCTACCAGAGTTCTGTCACTCTAACACATCACCTCAGGACGGCAATATAGCACGATGCCTTCTAAGGCCAGTCCTGACGGGCAGTTGGCTAACACCTTTGGCAGCTATTTTCCAAAGATGTTTTGTTACCCATTAAATTAGAGCCATTGAGAATAAGGAGAAATATTTCTTTCTTCAATTAATGATACAGAATTACTTGATATCTCTGCCTTCCACACCCAAATTAACAGCTTCATTAAACAGTATATAAAATAGGACAGCATTTTTTTTTCTGCTTAAGATACAAGTATCTAGACTTTTGTAAATGGCTGTGAAATGAAATGGTCATGCAAATTCTGCATGGGTAAAATAATTTTAAAATGGCTTTTTAGAAGTTAGTCTTTAGAGACACGAGAAAGGACCCACAGCAAAAGATGTTACACAGATGCACACACACACACGCGCACGCACACACGCACGCACATGTATATATATGAATGAGGAGAAAAGCGCCTGGAATTGAAAGGACCATCCTGGCTGAAAGAAGTGAAGGGGGACTGAGATACAAATCTCAGTGCAAGCACTGTTCCAATAACCACTGACAACCAGATTATTCTGCTTACAGAAGGGAGGCCTCATAGACTTTGAAACCCCTATGGGAATTAAAAAAGAACAAAATCTTAAAAGATCTACAGTCCATAATATCTATACGTTTTCTGGTTTTTAAGTAAACTCTACTTGTAATTCATGCACGCCTTGTATGGTAGGCTTGGAGAGTTAGAGGACAGACTTCAAGGCTCTTGGAGGCACAGAGGTGAACTTACTCTTCCCACATTCTTAATTAACTGCCAAATTATATAAAGCTGAGATTTTCAGGGTGCTTTGCTTTATTAGTTCATTTTCATATTGCTATCAAGAAATACCCACGACTGGTAATTTATAAAGAAAAAGAGGCTTAATGGACTCACAGTTTCACATGGCTGGGGAGGCCTCACGGTCATGGCAGAAGGTGAAGGAGGAGCAAAGTCATGTCCTACATGGCAGCAGACAAGAGAACTTGTGCTGGGGAACTGCCCTGTATGAAACCTTCAGATCTCATGAGACTGACTTACTATCACAAGAGCAGCACGAGAAAAACCTGCCCTCATGATTCAGTTACCTCCCAGTGGGTCTCTACCATGACACGTGGACACATGGGGACTATGGGAGCTACAATTCAAGATGAGATTTGTGTGGCAACACAGCCAAACCATATCACTTGCTGAAAAAATTCTAGTAAAACAGCTGTGGAATCCCATATGAATAGGAAGACTGCTAGCAGCTGCATATCATAGGGAAGAAAACTTTGCAGTATCATTCCAGACAGATAAACTACCCACTAGAATAAAAATAACAAAAATGTCAGAAGAAACATCAGGTTATTATTGACAGAGTAATGTATTATTGACAATGTGCACTGCTTGATTTCAACCACAAACTACTATTCAAGTTGGAAAATGTGGCCCACATTTAGGAAAAGAAAGCCATTGATGGAAACTCAGAAGATTGTCATGTAGGACTTAGCAAATGAAAACTTCAAAGCAACAATTATATGTGTGTGTGTGTGTGTGTGTGTGTGTGTGTGTGTGTGTGTGTGTTTTATGAATTTTAAAAAGTTCCAAAATTAAGGAAAATATTGTATTAATAAACCCAACGAGATTCAACAGACAAATGGAGATGAAAACTATAACTGAAATAAAAATTCAATAGATGAGATCAGTAGTAATTAGAGATGAGAAAAAACGTAATTACTGAAGTTGAAGGAATATTAATAGAAATTACCCAACACAAAAAAAGGAGAGAGAGAGAAACAGAAAAAAGAGAAAGAGCATATGTGTGAGTTTGGCTGTGCTGGGGTTGTTTCATATCTCAGAAGCTCACGGATGCATGAGATAATACTAATAAGTCTCATACAAATACTTGAAATTCCAGAGGGAAAAAAGATTAGATAAAAATTATCAGAGAATCTTGAAGGAATAGTAGTTAAAAACTTTCCAAAGGGTATGGAAAATATTAATTTAAAACTCAAGAAATTCAATAGAATCTAACCAACAAATATACAGAAAAATTATTCTTAGATGTATCAAATTCACGCATAAAATCTCCAAACCGTTTGGAGAAATATCATGTGTTATGTACAAGAAAACAGTGGTAGGAATAGTGGTTGACATTTCACCATAAGTTATGAAAGTCAATGACAAATTCAAAATGCTAAAAGGAAAAGGCAAAAAGACCTCTCAGAGAAAGTTTCTACCCAGTGAAATTGTACCTCTAATTGAATGTATTTTTACATGAAAGAAAACACAAACTTTTTTTTTTTTTTTGTACTTTGGGCTCTGGGGTACATGTGCACATCCTGCATCCTGCAGGATTGTTACAGAAGTACATACATGCCATGGTGGTTTGCTGTCTGCATCCCCCTCCACCGTCACCTACATCAGGCATTTCTCCCAGTGTTATCCCTCCCCATTCTCCCTGCCCCCTGCTGTCTCTCCCCTCCCCTCCCCTCTAGCACCCCGCCTAGCCCGTTGAGTGTTGTTCCCTTCCCTGTGCTCAAGTGTTCTCATCGTTCATCATGTATGAGTGAAAACATGCAGTGTTTGGTTTTCCGTTCTTGTGGCAGTTTGCTGAGAATGATGGTTTCCAGATTCATCTATGTCTCTACAAAAGACATGAACTGGCCGTATTTTGTGGCTGCATAGTATGCCATGGTGTATATGTGCCACATTTTCTTTGTCCAGTCTATCATCAATGGGCATTTGGGTTGGTTCCAGGGCTTTACTGCCCTAAACAGTGCTGCAACAAACATATATGTGAATGTGTCTTTATGATAGAATGATTTATAATCCTTTGGGTATATACCCAGTAATGGGATTGCTGGGTCAAATGGAATTTCTATTTCTAGATCCTTGAGGAATCACCACACTGTCTGCCATAATGGTTGAACGAATTTACACTCCCACAAACAGTGTAAAAGTGTTCCTTTTTCTCCACATCCTTCCAGCATCTGTTGTCTACAGATTTTTAATTGATTGCCATTCTAACTAGCATGAGATGATACCTCAGTGTGGTTTTGATTTGCATTTTTCTAATGACCAGTGATGATGAGCATTTTGTCATATGTTTGTTGACCATGTAAGTTTCCCTTTTGAAAAGTGCCTTCTTTTGAAAAGTGTCCGTTCAAATCTTTCACCCACTTTTGAATGGGTTGTTGTTGGTTTTTTTTTTTTTTGTTTGTTTGTTTGTTTTCCTGTAAATCTGCTTTAGTTCTTTGTAGATTGTGGATATTAGCCCTTTGTCAGATGGGTAGATTGCAAAAATTTTTTCCCATTCTGTTGGTTGCCAGTTCACTCTAACGATTGGTTCTTTTGCTGTGCGGAAGCTCTGATGTTTAATTAGATCCCGTTTGTCTACTTTGGCTTTTGTTGCCAATGCGTTTGGTGTTTTGGTCATGAAGTCCTTGCCTATGACTATGTATTGAATGGTTTTGCCTAGGTTTTCTTCTAGGGCTTTTATGACGTTGGGTCTTATGTTTAAATCTTTAATCCATCTGGAATTTAATTTTTGTATAAGGTGTAAGGAAGGGGTCCAATTTCAGCTTCCTGCATATGGCTAGCTAGTTTTCCCAAAACCATGTATTCAAAATTTTTTTGTAAAGCACAACTACAATATGATAAGGACTAAAGAAAATTTCTAAGCTGAAGAGAAATGAGTTCCACAGGAAATATAAAGAACATTGGAAGTGCTAAAAATAGTACTCAATAGATAACTGTCTCTTGTCTCTTTAGGTGTATACATTTATATAGAATCACACATAATCTACATATTATATAGTATATATAGTATATATACTTATAGTAAATATATACACACACGTACTGCCTATGTACCCCATATATATGAACTATATATCCACACATTCTTCTTCACCTTTATTTCTTTGTAAATCACATGGATGTTTAAAACAAAGTATAACACTGTAATAACATTATAAATATAAAATAGACGTACTATGTATGACAACAATGGCGTTAAAGATGGTAGAAAATAAAAATACAGCATTGCATATTGTCTACAGTTTACCTAATGTAATTCCATATTATTTCAAAGATATTGAAAGATATATAAATCTTTGTAATCTCTACAACAAGCACAAAACAATGCAAATATATAATTTCAAAGTTGATCAAATAATTACAATGCAAATAAGGCAAGATGGGAGAAACAGATAAAAAAATAAGGCAAAATAAATGTTTAACAAACAGCAAATTGCAAAAGGCTACGTAAAACCATATTGATACTCATACTGAATAAAAAGTAGCTAAACACTCTGATTAAAAGTCAGGATTTTCAGACTAAATAAAAAAGCAAGAGCCAGTCTTATGATGTGCAGAAGAGATAAACTTTAAATACACACAAATAGATTGAAAGTAAGATGAGAAGTCAATACAGGTTGTATCTGCCATGTGAATAGCTAACAATACAGACATCAAGGAAAGGAGAGTTGTTGGAGGAAAAACAGAGTCGTAGCGATAAGTTAGCAAATACCTCAAAAAGATCAGATAATTAAAAATGTACATGTAACTAATAACATATATTTAAATTATTTATAAAGCTGGGAAAATTTAAAAGTGATCCAGACAGTATGAATAAAATAAATTTGCTGTGAATCTAAAAATTCAAGAAAGGTTATCTAGATAAGTGATTCTGGTTTAACGGAACAATTTGAAATGAATATAGCAACAATAATCATGTACTCTTCTACATATACTAAATATACATATAACAGAATGAATTCTAAATCAATTGTAGGATGCATTAGTCGCCTACAGTTGCCATAACAGATGACTACAATCTGAGTGGCTTAAAACAACGCTAATTTATTCTCTCACAGTTAAAGAGGCCAGGAGTCACACGTGTTGTCTGCAGTTTTGCCTCCACCTGGAAGTTCGTTGGGAACTCACTCATGTCTCTCATGGCTTCCAGTAGCTGCCAGCAATCCCAGAGGTCCTTGGCCTGTAGATGAACCACTCTAATTTCTCCCTCCAACTTCTCATTGCATTTTTCATGTCTTTGTGTGCCCTTTTCTATCTCTTATGAGGACACTCTGATCAGATTTAGGGCTAACCCTCATCCAGTAGGATCCCACACTGATCTTTACCTGAATTAAATCTGCAAAGACTATTTCCAAATAAGATTACAATCTGAAATCTAGGTGTATGCAAAATTTGGAAAATACTAAATATTACATTTAAGCCTATGAAACTTGCAGAAAAAAGGAGATTAGACAAAATCATTTTGACTCTGGGGTAGGCAACATTTTCCTAGACATAGAGTAACAACCATGAAAAATTGAAAAAGAAACACTAATAATCCTTGTAATACAGTATTAAAAAATGAAAACGCCTGGGCACAGTGGCTCATGCTGGCAAATCCAACACTTTGGCAGAATGAGGTGGAAGGATTATTTGAGACCAGGAGTTTTAGACCAGCCTGGACAACACAGTGAGATTCAACTCTATAAAAATATTTACAAATTAGCTGGGCATGGTGGCATGTGCCTGTAGTCCCAGCTAATTGAGAGACTGAGGTGGGAGGATTATTTGAGGCCAGGAGGCTGCAGTGAGCTATGATGGCACCACTGCCTTCCAGCATGGGCCACAAAGCATCTCAAAAAACAATTAAATTGAAAAAAGGAAAGCCACATACTGGAAGTACATGTTAAAAATACACATATCTAAAATCTATTTAATTATGTTTAAAATTACTACAACTCAGCAATAAAAGGGCAAACATGCAGTGTTTAAAAGTAAGTAAAAAGATTTGAATCTTTTACAAGAAAAGGTATACAACTGGCCTATGGGTCCATAAAAATTCTTTAAATTTAATTATCAGAAAAATGTAAGTTAAAATCACAACTAGATAAAGTAACACTAGAATGCTTAAAATTAGAATATCTGAAAATATCAAATGACGGTTAGAATTTGAAGAAACTGGACCTGTAATACTCTTTGATTGAGAATGTGAACGTTATAATCAGCATGTACTATTTGAGAGTTTCTCAAAGTGTTAAACTTACGTCTGTTCTTTGGCCCAACCACTCCATTCTTAGATATTCAGCAAAGATAAAGTGAATCCTGGTTTTACCAAAAATTAGATGTAAATGTTCCTAGTGGTTTTATTCACAATAGGAAAAAACTGGAAACAGGAAAAACTCAAATAGGCATAAATAAGTATATGAATAAACAATATGAGTTATTTCCCAATAGAATACTACTCAGCAATAAGTTGAAAAAATTATTGTGCAAAAACATGGATACATTTCAGATACATCTTGCTTAGTGAAAGTCAGGTCATACCACCTGTATGCATTATTTTGATAACAAATTCTAGAAAATGAAATCTCATCTGTGGTGTCACTGAGCAGATCAGGGGTTCCTGTGGCTGGAGCTGATGGCAGGAAGGGGCTTCAGTGAAGCACTAGCAAAGTTTGGAGGGAGATGGAAACTTCCCGTATTCTAACTGTGTTCATGGTTTCACAGTTATATATTCTGTGGATTTTACACTTTAAATTGAGTAATTGTATGTAATTAGACCTCAAAACTATAGTTAAGTAAATGAATATTTTTATTTATGCCAGGGGATAATATGGTTTCAAAAGAATATTTTTCTTGCCCTTAATTTCTAATGCTTGTATGCAAAGGTAGGCATTATAGAATATATGAATGACTATCGGAGTTGGAAATTCTGCTTTTTTCTTTCTTTCTCATTTGCATTGCTGCTAATATCAATAACAATAATTACAACTTCTAATCATTTTTGTCATAATAGCAGTTTAATTTGGGAAATGTGTCCAGCAACAATTACTGGCATGTGTAAATGAAGGAGCTTCCTACTGAGTGTTCAGAAGTGGGAAAATATGATTATATTTTTTGATCTTCGGAAGTTATGGGAATCTGAAATTTGGCCTGTTGTTTGTCGGGTTTTGTATTTTAAGCAGAATCTAAACATTTGCCTTGCTTATGTGGGATTTTTTTTTTCTTTTTGTACCTTTTTCTTTTGTTCTTTTTCTCATCTTACACAAAGGAAAGGTGTACAATGTTATCAATATCTTCCAAGACTAACCTGGAGGTCAGTGGCTCAGTTGCTATAAATAAGGCTGAAAATACCAAACACATTTATTTATTCTTTGTTTTTATCAGAGAATCAGTACTTTTATAGGGTATTTACTATATGTGATGATGCATAATCAGGTGAGAGTAAATGATTACATGTGTTTTGCTCATAGTGAAACTGGATCTCTGATGATATCATAATCAATTTGCATTGATGTTTGCCTTATTGCAGAAAATGTAAGTCCTTTATCAGATGTATGTTTAAAATCTATCAAGGATGAAACTTTGTGTCTTTTGTAACTATTGACTCAGGGATGTTTGTGTTTGAGATGGGGAATAAATGGGGGGATATTCCATTCCTAAGTAACTGGGGCCCTTTCATGGCTCAGGAGCAAGAGCACAGCAAATACTGTCACACACGCGGGCTTCTGGCAGGAGGTGTGGTGGGAAGATGTTGGCAATCTAAGACTTTTTTAGAGGGGATAAGAGAATGCATTTTAAGTGTTCTTACCACACACACATGTGCACACATACACACAGAAAAATTAACAAGAGAATGTTAACTACGTAAGGTGAGGGGCACGTTAATTTGCTTGATTAGGGTAGCCATCTCACAGCGTACAAGTATATCAGAACACGAAGTTGTATACTTTAAACATACACAATTAATTGTCAATCACAACTCAGTAAAACTGAAGAAAAAAAGACGATGCTTGTGAGAGACAAAGGCACACACAGAAGAAAACCCCTGCCATCTTTTTAATGCTGATCTAAGCCTGGTTGACCCTTCCTATGCCAGGTAGTGGAGTTCTTTCTATCAAACTCTGACAACGTACAGATGAGGACACTGGGACCTGGTAACTTTAAATACCCCACGAAAGGATTCATTGGAAGGGCTCAGAGGAAATGCAAAATTTCCTCACCTTTATTTTGGTGATGGCTCTTTGTAATAAACGACCCATAATCCTTTCTTTTATTTGTGAACAACACATAAAATTTACCAACTTAAGCATTTTTGTATGGAGTGTTAACATTATAGTGTTAACTACATTCACGTTGTCGTGCAAAAGATGTCTTGAACTATTTTATTTCGCACATCTGAAACTTGATACCCACTTCCCCACACCCTTCGGCCCCTAGCAGCCACGATTCTACTTCCTCTCATTTTGACTACCTTAGAAACTGCTTTTGCAGTGGCTGTCTCAAGGCCGCACAATTTATACAAAAGTTTCTTTGCCACTGAAATTAGTATCAGTTTAAGATGCTTCTTAATAGCCTCTTTGCTCATACCTGGATGATTTTCTTAAAATGTCAAGTCAAAATTTACAAATGTGAAAATGTCGGCTGATATCACAAAATTTGGTTTCTAGAATTCAGTGAAGTACATATTTATAGAATAACTCCTCTGTGCCAAGCACTGTGCTAAGTGCTGTGCAGGCCACAGTAATGATTAGCCCTTCTGGAAGTGGGTTGCCATATGGTTGAGAAAATGATTCTGTAAATAATTAATTTCAGGTTGAGATTCTTTCACTCCGGATACAGGGAATTGAATTGCAAGGAGGGAGAGGAGACACTGTTTTCAAGGAGGCCAAGGAAGAGAACGTGGAGGAATTGCAACTGGCTAGAGCTGAAGATTTCTAAACTTAATGCCAAGGAATATTTCCAAATTTGAACCCTTTGAGTTTTGTCCTCAGAGAACCAAATTACCTTTTCTGAAATACATCCCAACTCGGGATGTGGCTCCATTGATAAATGTTTTCTTAATGGCCAGTGGTGATGCTCACACTATCCATTCACATTTAATTGAGCCAAGATAAGTCAAATGGCCAAACCAACAATGGTGAAGGAAGGTGTCAACGTCCCTCCTGAAGGAGCTGTCAGATACTTGTCGAAAATAGTTTTGGGCATTTGGGTTGGTTCCAGGTCTTTGCTATTGTAAACAGTGCTGCAATGAACATTCGTGTACACGTGTCCTTATAGTAGAACGATTTGTAATCCTTTGGATATATACCCAGTAATGGGATTGCTGGGTCAAATGGAATTTCTATTTCTAGGTCCTTGAGGAATCGCCACACTGTCTTCCACAATGGTTGCACTAATTTACACTCCCACCAACAGTGCAAAAGTGTTCCTATTTCTCCACATCCTCTCCAGCATCTGTTGTCTCCAGATTTTTTAATGATCGCCATTCTAACCGGCGTGAGATGGTATCTCAGTGTAGTTTTGATTTGCATTTCTCTGATGACCAGTGATGATGAGCATTTTTTCATATGTTTGTTGGCCTCACGTATGTCTTCTTTTGAGAAGTGTCTGTTCATATCCTTTGCCCACTTTTGAATGGGCTTGTTAGTTTTTTTCTTGTAAATCTGCTTTAGTTCTTTGTAAATTACGGATATCAGCCCTTTGTCAGATGGGTAAACTGCAAAAATTTTTTCCCAATCTGTTGGTTGCCGATTCACTCTAATGATTGTTTCTTTTGCTGTGCAGAAGCTGTGGAGTTTGATTAGGTCCCATTTGTCTATTTTGGCTTTTGTTGTCAATGCGTTTGGCATTTTGGTCATGAAGTCCTTACTGGATAGGGAAAATGTGGCACATATACACCATGGAATATTATGCAGCCATCAGAAACGATGAGTTTGGGTCCCTTGTAGGGACATGGATGAACCTGGAAACCATCATTCTCAGCAAACTGACAGAAGAGCAGAAGATCAAACACCGCATGTTCTCACTCATAGGCGGGTGTTGAACAATGAGAACACATGGACACAGGGAGGGGAGCACTACACACTGGGGTCAGTTGGGGGGAAATAGGGGAGGGAGGGTGGGGGGTGGGAAGCTGAGGAGAGATAGCAAGGGGAGAAATGCCAGATGTAGGTGATGGGGAGGAAGGCAGCAAATCACACTGCCACGTGTGTTCCTATGCAACAATTTTGCATGTTCTTCACATGTACCCCAAAATGTAAAATGCAATAAAATAAATAAATGGGAAAAAAAAAAAAAAAAAAAAGAAAATAGTTTTGGGTCCTTGAGGAATCGCCACACTGTCTTCCACAATGGTTGAACTAATTTGCACTCCCACCAATCGTGTAAAAGTGTTCCTATTTTTCCACATCCTCTCCAGCATCTGTTGTCTCCAGATTTTTTAATGATCGCCGTTCTCACTGGTGCAAGATGATATCTCAATGTGGTTTTGATTTGCATTTCTCTAATGACCAGTGATGATGAGCATTTTTTCATGTTTGTTGGCCTCATCACTCATAGGCGGGTGTTGAACAATGAGAACATATAGGCACCAGGAGAGGAACGTCACACACTGGGGTCTTTTGAGGATAGGGATAACACTGGGAGAAATGCCTGATGTAGGTGATGGGGGGGGTGGAGAAAGCAAAGTACCATGGCATGTGTGTACCTATGCAGCAATCCTGCAAGATCTGCACATGTACTCCAGAACTTAAAGTGCAATAATGACATAAATAAATAAAAATAGTTTGGGGTATATGTAATAAGCTCTGGCCAGCTACTATTTGGTTCTTTGGACTTTTTAAAATAAAAATAACATTAAATGACACAGTATGTCCTTTGTTATAGTATCATGAAATTCAAATAAATAGTAGTTTCAAAAGATAAAGTATTTAATAGACACTCCTTGAGTAGGAAAATTCAGAAAACAATCCCCTGGTAAATCAAACCTAGTGGAAGAGGTCAGCATATGACCTCGTGTAGGTCAGTGTCTATAAGAGGATGAAGGCTCAGAAAGTCTGTGATGAATGAATAACTGTAAATAGTGCATTCCATTTTTTTTCCAGATTACTTTGAATTGTTAGCAGTGACTCGAATTAGAAACCCCTCTTAGCACTTTCAAACTTGAAAAAAGTTACAAAAACCAGACACATGGAATTGATGGAGTGGACTGGGCCATATGAGAGGGTCCTGCCTTTTGCTGATTTTACTGGGGAGTGAGTCTTTTCTTTCTAACTTAATGTCATCTCAGCAGGTAGTTCAAAGTTGGTTGGGCTATTTTCCAGCCTCATCGCACACATACAGGTGAAAGATGTGCATTGCAGCAGATCCATTCATAGATAATTAGAAGCTGGATGACTATAGGCCTCCAGACCAAATAAATAAATATGCTCTTTCATCAACTCAAAGACATTATTTTTCAGACACACACCATACGTCAACGTTCTTTGAAAATAAATCACGTGTTCCTCGCCATTGGAAAATAATTAGCCATGTACTAGTTAAGTGGCGTGAAAACCTGAAAATAGAAAAATCAATAAATAATGAGAGGCAGTTAAGCTAGCTTTGCTGCAGAGTAAATTCGTGTCTCTTTTCCAAACAGACAGGGCCCATTGGATTTATTGTCTGCAAATCTGCACCCTCCTAGGATAAGTTCACCATTGTAGTCTGTTCATTATTTAGGGCTGTTGAATATACATCAATAATCATTTTACATCTAAAAATGGTTGTGATTTTTATATTTTTCTGTTTTGTTTTTCCTTTTGTTTCTCATTCCTTTGCCAATAATGCACAAAACATCAACAACGTGTTTTGATAGTTTAAGGCTTCATATTGTTCAGCTCATTGTTTTGTGCCTAAATAGTAAATATTTTATTATAATTACCATATGGAAGTTTTTATTATAATTATCATATAGAAGTTTTGAGGCCATTTATAAAATAGAAACCTTGAAAACAGGAGAGGGAGTTTCATTAACATTTTTGATCCCCTTTACCTATAAAATACTATGATTCTTCATTGTTAGAAGAAAATGTATTCTTTAGTTGTGTATATAATTAATTTACTTTTATTTTCTGTCTCTCCTCTTTTTTTCTGTGTTTTATCCCTGCATATCCAACAAAGGTTTTGAGGTGGTTGCCATTAATGCATACATTAACAAAGGAACAAAAACTAACCTTCGCCCACTTTTGAATGGGTTTGTTTGTTTTTTTCTTGTAAATCTGTTTTAGTTCTTTGTAGATTCTGGAAATTAGCTCTTTGTCAGATGGGTAGGTTGCAAAAATTTTTTCCCATTCTCTTGGTTGCCAGTTCCCTCTAATGATTGTTTCTTTTGCTGTACAGAAGCTCTGGAGCTTAATTAGATCCTATTTGTCTATTTTGGCTTTTGTTGCCAATGCTTTTGGTGTTTTAGTCATGAAGTCCTTGCCTATGCCTATGTCCTGATTGGTTATGCGTAGGTTTTTTTCTAGGGTTTTTATGGTGTTAGATCTTATGTTTAAGTCTTTAATTCATTTGGAGTTAATTTTAGTGTAAGGTGTCAGGAAGGGGTCCACATGTTTTCACTCATAGGTGAGTGTTAAACAATGAGAGCATTTGGACACAGGAAGGGGAACATCACACACTAGGGTCTATTGTTGGGGGAGGCTAGGGGAAGGATAACATGGAGAGAAATGCCAGATATAGGTGATGGGGGGATGGAGGCAGCAAACCACCTTGACATGTAAGTACTTATGCAACAATCAGGCATGATCTGCACATGTACCCCAGAACATAAAGCACAATGAAAAATAAAAGGCACAAAATAAATACAGTCCATACGAAATCGTCGAGGTGCATTCTATATGCAAATTAATCAACATTATGGCCCTGCAGGTATAGCAGCAGACTAGCAGGCCATCTGGTTTCCGGAGAAGCATTAAGCAGATGCTGAGAGCCCAACCTTACCAAGATTGATCCACCCTGAGAAATTGAGAATTTAATTAAATTATGCCAGGTGCGGTGGATCATGCCCATAATCCTAGCACTTTGGGAGGCCAAGGCAGACAGATCGCTTGAGGCCAAGAGTTCCACACAAGCCTGGCCAACACTGTGAAAACCCATCTTTACCAAAAATACAAAAATAAGCCGGGTGTTAACCCAGGTGACAGAGGTTGCAGGGAGCCAAGATTGTGCCACTGCACTTGAACATTGGTGACATCCAGTGAGACTCTGAAAAAACAAAATGACTATTACTGGGCTATTTGTGCCATTTTTCTTGCATTTACCCAGTTAATAAGGAGTTCACCACAAGTAGGTAAAATAATTAGGAAAAACTACAGATATGTTAGAGGATGAAAGTGATAGAGAAATCAACAAAGTAATATATTAATGATGGCCTTTAAATTTAGTTCAGAACATGTCTTAGTGCCTTTGAAATGCTACCATAGACTGGGTGGCTTATAAACAACAGGAATGGATTTCTCACTGTCCTGGCAGGATTAGGTTGCCAGTGTGGTCGGGTTCTGGAAGGGACCCTCTAGGGGTTGAGGAGAGCAGCCTTTCCTTGCATCCTGATGTGGAAAAAAATGTGACCAGGGAACTGTCTGGGGTCCCTTTCATAAGAGCACTAATCCCAATCACAAGGCTCCAGCTTCATGTCCTAATCACCTCCCAAAGGCCCTACCTCTTCATACCTTTATCTGGAAAATTAGGAATTCAGCCTATAAATTTGGAGAACAGAAACACTGAGTCATAACAGAACCTAAGGACCACAGAATGAAACATGGCTTCTCTGTGATAAGATTTGCATCCACAAGAAATTCATACTCATCAGTCATCAGAGAAAACTGAGCGACACCGGCCACTTGAGTCTCAAAGAGGTTTCTCAAGTTGCCCTTCTAAAGGCACCAAGCAGGTTCATCAGATTGGTTATGACGATGCCTAGGGTTGCTGGATGCTTTCTATAGGATACCAAGCAAGGGTGGCTTTAAGAGAATGAAGTTTGTGAAACTCAAATTTCAAAGGTCTTCTTTCCAAAACTCACTTTGGCTCTACAAGTGCCTATAACTTAATCCAGAAGAATTACTTTTCTTAAAAAGTTAAAGCCTTAAGAACATATGAAATATAAAATCAATTTTTATAAGAGTAGGATGGAATGATCAATAAAGGCTTTAAAGCATAAAAATACATTAGGATAAAATGATATAAGCTAAATGGAAAAGAATTACAAATTCAATAAGGAAATGTAGCAATCTATAATTTCTTTAAAGAAGAGGCTGTTCCTGTTTTTTTAAATGGAAACTGGTGACTTTCAAATTGCTGTGGTATTTAGATTTTAGTGGATATGTTCACAACGGATATAATCATTTTATTATAAAACATATTTGTCATGTCAGGAATTATACTCTGTAATTATTTCAGTAAATTAGAAATCTTTCAGATTCATATTAAAAGGTGTGAATGGATATGTCATTTTTTAGTTCTGTTACAGAACAGATGTAAAAGTAACTATGTTCTGATGGCCTTTGTCATGGAAAACTGCTCAGATCTATCCAGTAATAACTCTCTTGGCTGGTGAGAGAGAGAGAGCCATGAGGGGAGAATGCTGCCAGCTGGCTGGGATAAGTGTGTACATCTCCACGGTACAGCATGTGAGGGTAAAACCTCGACCTGCAGGGCTGCATCACCCAGCAGCCACATGTGGATGTCTGCATGTAAACAAATGAACCCAAAGTTAAACGATCAGTTCCACGGCCACATTAGCTAACTCAAGGGCTCGCTGGCCACAGCTCAGTGTGCCGCATGGCTCCCCTATCTGACAGCACAGAGAGAATATTTCTGTCACTGCAGACAGTTTTATGGGATGGAGCTCATCTTGAGGAATGCGTGGACTGCATGAAGATCACTTTTCTCAGTTGGTCTTGACCTCAGCGTTAGGCAACAGCAGACATCTATTTTTCCTTGACAGGGGTCTGTATAGCATGGCACAGTAGGCTCTCTATGTCACACGCCTGGGGGTGATACACATTATGTTCAGATAATGAGAACACATGGAAGGTATGGAGCTTTAAGGAGAATCCTAAAAAAAATGATATTTGAGGAGATTTTATATACTTTTTTATTATAAAAGTGTGCTTTATTACAGTGAAAACTTAAATATGACCAACAATACTGAAAATAACGTAAATGGCATTTATAGCCTTGGTCAAACATTCAAAATTGAACTTTACATTAGGCCTTATCTTTACATTAGGCCTTATCTTTAGAGAATGGAATATTTCTGAACATGTCACTTTTCCTCTTAGAAAAACGTTTGTACTATATTACATTATTCACTTTTCACAATTAAAAAAAAAGTGATGCTGGTTATTGTATATCAGACATTCACTCAGCTCATCTAAATGAATAATTCTGTGGTTTGTTATTTAATCATTTTCCTTGATTAAATTTTGTCTCAGGTTAAAGGTGGTACGATGTATTCTAATCTGACACAAATTGTACTAATCTATTCTTAGAGAAATTTTTAAAAACTTTCCACGAGCTATTATGAAAATTGGCTATTTCTTAATATTTAGCAATAAACCTCTCATTTTGAAAGGCACAAATGAGTTTAATTAATTTGTTGAATGTATTAACAATGATTAGAATAAAAAGCTTTTATAAGTCAGACAAATGTAAATCCAAATAGTTGTTAGATTAATAAATTTGAATAATTAGGAATATCGTTGAGAATATAAAATGTAGAAAATTGATACAGGAAAAGCATTTGATGCACTCTACAGAAAAATTATGATTGACCTGTGCTAAGATAAATACCTACTTGCATTTATCCCAAAGGAGGGTTATTGATTGAGGTTATTAAGGCCAATATTTGTCTCAAGTGAAAAATAAATCTTGATTGTTTCATTGAGTCAGAATGCCAATATATGTTTTATTATAAAAATGCTAAAAATGAACTATAGTCACATGTTAATGCTGTCTGCAGTGATTTTTATGGGAACCACTATTTATCTTACTATAGTTTTTTAAAAACTAGAACCTATGAAGATAATAAGCACATAACTTGTCATGGCCCCTGTAAGTACACTGTTGTTGGCTCTTCCTTTCATTTTTCCTTTTTATATGTTTCTAGTACAGCTATGCTCACCCATACCTCTGTTTGATCTCTTGTTTGGTTGGTTGGGTTTTTTGTTTTTTGTGTTTTTTTTTTTTTGAGAGGGAGTCTCGCTCTGTCACCAGGGTGGAGTGCAGTGGTGTGATCCTGGCTTACCGCAACCTCCAGTTCCTTAGTTCCAGCAATTGTCCTGCCTCAGCTTCCTGAGTAGCTGGAATTACAGGTGCCTGCCACCATGCCTGGCTAATTTTTTGTGTTTCGGTAGAGATGAGGTTTCACCATGTTGCCCAAGCTGGTCTTGAACCCCTGAGCTCAGGCAATGCACCTGCCTTGGTCTCCCAAAGTGCTGAGATTACAGGTGTGAGCCACCGTGCCTGGCCCAGCTATTTTATTTACTTTTTTATACAGAGTCTTGGTGTTTCACCCCGGCTGGAGTGCAGTGGCACGTGCAGTGGCACAATCTCAGCTCACTGCAACTTCTACCACCCAGATTCAAGTGATTCTCCTGCCTCAGCCTCCCAAGTAGCTGGGATTACAGGAACCCACCACCACACCTGGCTAATGTTTGTACTTTTAGTAGAGATGGGGTTTCACCATGTTGGCCAGGGTGGTCGCAAACTCCTGACCTCGGATGATCCACCCACCTCATCCTCCCAAAGTGCTAGGACTGCAGGTATGAACCACTGTGCCCAGCCCTTTTTAGGTATTCTTAAATCCCCCTTCACTCCAGTACACCCCATACCTTAGTCTATTAATAATGAAGAGGACTTCATTCTCCATGCAACTCTTATCATAGCATTCCCTTTCTTTAGATACTTCTGTGGCTGCTTTCTGCTTATGGAATAAAGACAAATGTCATCAATTAAAATAGATATAAGAAAAAATGCATATTCATTGAGAAGTGATTTTATGCCAGTTTCTGTTCTAATTGCTTCACATACACTAATTCCATGTTGTCTCATTTGGTCCTCACAATGACCCTTGATGTAGGTATGATGATGAGTCCCTTTTTACTTAGGAAGGAAGTGAGGAACCTGTGCTAGGGTGCAATGCACTAAGCATTCCTGACTCCCATGGGCTCATCTTCTGCTTGTCCCTCCTGTCTGTTGCTCCTCCAACAACCCCCTCCTTCAACCCACTGCTATGGCTTTGCGGGAGTTTCTAAGTTCCTTAATCCAGCGCGATGTCGAGAAAAAGAAAATAAGTAGGTTTCGGATGAGTTGGCAGGGTCTGCTGGTATCCCCTGAAAGTGAATGTTTGCGTTGCTGTAATTCTTCTCAGTAACTCGAAGGCTGGGCTAAAAGGAAACCCTCTCCCTGGCAGAATTCTGAATACGTTTTTCGTCATACTATCTCAAACAGTGCCGGAGGTATGGACAATAGTGTAAACCAGGGCCCTGTGCTCGAAGTCTCGGCTGAGGCAAGATCACAAGATTGTTAGCAGGGGGGCTTGAAACAGGAAAGGTCACATGCACTTCAGAATGAGCCCAGAGAGCGAGTAGGGTGACCTACCTGTCCGAACCTTCTGACCCTTTGCTGCTTTTAGCAATGATGTCCTCCGTCTTACAAAATTCCTCAGTTCCAGGCACAATTGGACTGCTGGTCACTCTGCTGGAGGATGAGAACACTCTCCCATGTGAGTACTCATGAGTGGCTGCCTGCATGGAGGATGCTTTCAGGGGAGATAGATGCTGTGTCTGTCAGATGACAGCTGCCCTGCTCCTCCCCATACAAGTGTTTCTCCGTGGGATCATGAACAAAGCAGCCTCGCAAGGCTGCTGGGGCTTGGCCTGAGCTCAGTAACGAGACTTCCACAACCAGGACAGCTGCTGTCACTGCAGAGAGCCTTGTTTCCCAGTGAGGAAACCAATGTCCAGGTTCCAGTGTGGTGCCACACTTCAGGGGGCTATTGGCTCACAGGTGACACCAGGCCATTCTGGGACAGAAGCACCATTCATCTCTCCCTGAAATAACCCTGGGTTGTGACTTTGAACTGGCTTTCTCTTTCTGCCAGCATCAGCTCCTGTACGGCTTCTGAATTCCTCATTGCTGTCCTGGGAACCTAAGCACCAGGGCACTTACTCTTCCAGAGGAAGTCGACATCACACGGCAGAGCTGTGGCTATGGGACATGCAGCCCTGGCATCCCCCAGGACCTGGTGCCTCATCAGGTTGGGATGCCACCCTGCAGGACCTTGTACCCGGGATCTTCCTTACCAAGCCTGACACAGGTCAGAACCGAGTGACACCAGCCAGAGATTCCTTCGCTGCCTCCAGTGGTGGATGGAAGAGTTGAAGGGTGATGGGCTGGCATGCAGCGCCAAGTGGCCAGGGCAGTGGGTGCCTGCAGCATCGTGAGTGGCACACAGCCCTGCCTGAGGCAGGCATTGCTGGGCTTTGCCTCCATGGATCCAACCCAAGCTTGTTTCAGCCTTCCTCACAAATCCTGAATACCCTCACAGAATATTTCTCTTCTGCTTAATTTAGCCAGACTCAACTTATTTTATTTGAACCATCAGTACTGACTGTACAGAAGCGAGTGTCTCCGTTCAGCTTTCAGATGGCCATTCCACTCACTCAGAACGGAATCGGTCGACAGTTTTCTAACCAACAGGGCCTCAAGCCCAGCCCTGATGCAAACTCAGTCATTGCCCTATTATTGTCTGTTCTATTGGCTGCACTTTATTTTATTTTATTTTATTTTTAATTTATTTATTGTACTTTAAGTTCGAGGGTACCTGGGCAGAACATGCAGGTTTGTTACATAGTTATACACATGCCATGGTTGTTTGCTGTATCCATCGCTCCATCATCTACGTTAGGTATTTGCCCTAATGATCCCCCTCCCCTATCCCCTCACCCCCTACTATTCCTCCCCTACCCCTCCACCCCACAGGCCCCAGTGTGTGATGTTTTCCTTCCTGTGTCCATGTGTTCTCTTTGTTCAACACCCACTTAGGACTGAGAACATGTGGCATTTAGTTTTCTATTCTTGTGTTAGTTTGCTAAGAATGATGGTTTCCAGTTTCATCCATGTCCCTGCAAAGGACATGAACTCATCCTTTTTTATGGCTGCGTAGTATTCCGTGGTGTATATGTGCCACATTTCTTTATCCATTCTATTATTGATGGGCATTTGGGTTGGTTCCAAGTCTTTGCTATTGTGAACAGCGTCACAATATACATACGTGTGCATGTGTCTTCATAATAGAATGATTTCTAATCCTTTATAAATTTGAAGATGTCATCTGTCCGTAACTTCTGAGTGTTGTCGTTTATAATTCTTAAGTGTTCCTTTGATTATATGTGGTTATTGTGAAAACTAACTAATGGGGAATTTGTTTAGGTGCTGTGTTCAATGTCCCTAAGTAGAGCCATATGTAATACCAGATACAGAAATGGCAACTACTCTGAAGATTTCTGGCTCTGCCTAATCCCTAAAGCAGGTTCTA
Source organism: Sapajus apella (assembly GCF_009761245.1). Lineage (NCBI taxonomy): Eukaryota > Metazoa > Chordata > Mammalia > Primates > Cebidae > Sapajus > Sapajus apella. Next base: position 4,357,200 of record NW_022437056.1, read on the forward strand.
TACACCATGCTGTGATTGTCTTTGCTACGGAGTTTCTTAAATGCACCCTGCAGGGTGTTAGTGTGGCACATCTTGTTACAATGTCCTAACAGGAAAATGAACTTAGAGTTCCAGCTCCTTAAATATGGGTTCTTACAAGAGACATGTAAGTGATAACGGTGTAAAGAAACTCCAGTTCAAAGCTTGCATAGGCTTGTGAATGAATCTCTACGACGTGTCTATGGGTTATAAGCAATTTAAAATGTATACTTTACCCTTTAATCACTGTTCTATCCAGCTGATAATAACCCCCATATTAGCCATTTTCAATATCTCTTGCTGCTTTCTGGCTAGAAAAGAGAGGCTGGAAACACTCTCTAGACACACAATCCTAAGTGGCTTATTACTGATGAAGTTCACAGTAGTTGATCATTGAAGTGCTTAATAGTGCTGTTCAACACAGTCATCAATGGAGTTCCATTTTTCTCCCTATAATTGGTAAATTATTCATTTTGAAGGATTTTTGTGTTTTTTAAGTAATTAAGAATTTTTTTTGCTTAATGCCTACGTAGAAACATGTAAGCAAACTATTTGGCTCAATGACGCCCATCAGTTTTTGCAGACGTCCTTCCCATGACAATATCTAATTGCTTCTTGGATATGCATAAATATTTTCATTTAAAAAGTTGCCCACTGGCTTTTTAGAATGTGTATTGTCTTGTTTATGAAAAACTGCTTTCCTATGTCTGATTTGAATTTTTTGTTAATTTTTATTTACACCATTTTGCACTATCATTGATCAACCTTTGACAGGGATTCTTTCAGAAGAATTGCCAGCTCACAACGTCTATTTATTTGTCTGAATTACTGTGCTGTTTCCAGACTGTTTTTTCATTTCTAGCAGTTCATGCAGCCTTCATTGTTTTTTTTTTTTTTTTTGTGTGGGGAAAAAATGCCTTCATTACCTACTGGGTGGTTTATTCCAGCGTATAAACTATTGTTTAGGTGGTGCACCAGAACATGTTACTGCCTATCTCAATATTAACTTTCCCTTCTTTCTCCTTCCCCTAATTTTGGTTTGACTCATGAATGCATGGAATTAAGTCTTTGTTTTCTAGTTCCCATTGCAGTTAAGTGATGATCTGGTGACTTAGAGACAAGAGTCTATACCTGTATATATTGAATTAAACTTGAAAAAATCTTTCCGATGCATATTTTGCCACTTTTCTCATAATTTCCCCATTGGCCTTCCTGGAATGAGTAACAAAGGGGGAAGGCTGGGAGTTGTGGTGTAATTGGCTGAGAACAAGGCCTTGCCCTACGGATGTCAGAGTAGTGAGCTGAACGGCTCAGGACCTTAAATATCTTTGTACATTTTCCATGTAATCCACAGGAAGCCTGTTTTCACACTCTACTTATATGGGCAAGAAAAAATATGTCATTTTTGTGGGTTGTCTCTCACATGCAGCTGAGTCCTAGATGATAAACAGATACATTTGCTAGTTTTTCTTGGATCAATGAAACAGTAAAAACATTGGATTTTATCTTGTCTAACTCCATAGCCAATATTTCAAACCTTCCTGTAACTTCTGCTAGAAGGAGTCATCAGACTGTTTCAGCATCTTCTGTTGTGCAGACACTCCGTCTCCCTGCTCATCGAATCAGTTTAAATATCTCCTTTTAAGATGAAACAGAATTCAGGTAATTCATCTGATCAAAAGCAGGTATTTGAGAACAAAAATAGCTATCGTATCTTCATCAATATGGTTCTCCAAGCTAAAAAGTTAAAACAATTTTAACTTAATTTCTTCTACCATCATAGCTACTGATATCTAGATTACAGTTGTTCACATCTGTCTTCCTATGTGGTGGCCACAGCTGAAAACGATTTTCTAGTTCAAGTCTGATGGGAGCCAAGTAGTGGCCTTTCCCTCACTATCACATTGCCATGTGCCATTGTGTTGGATTATAAAGCCTCTCTGACTTCCTGAAGCAGGTGTTCCTAACAAAAGTGAATGATAATATACACTCAGTTCTTCTTCACTTTATGAAACATTGCTCTCTGTTTGCCGCCCGCCCCTGGCTTGTGGTGAGTGTGAGTTATGTATTTCCCCACCTGGTCATGAGTGACTCTTTTCTAATGCTCTCCATCACCTCTTCTCACCTCTCTTGTTCACATTTACTTTTCTGATTGAGTTGCCAGATACTTCTATGTTCATCTATTTGTTTGTATTTGTTTGTTTTTTTCTTTTTTGAGATGAAGTCTTGTTCTGTTGCCCGGGCTGGACTTCGGTGGTGCTATGTCGGCTCACTGCAACCTCCACCACCCGGTTTGAGCTATTCTCTTGCTTCAACCTCCCAAGTAGCTGGGATTGCAGGCGTGCACCACCATGCCAGGCTAATTTTTGTATTTTTCATAGGGATGGGGTTTTACTATGTCAGCCAGATTGGTCTCAAACTCCTGACCTCAAGTGATCCACCCACCTCGGACTCCCAAAGTTCTGGGATTACAGGCATGAGCCACTGTGCATGGCCTGCTGTATTCATTTAAAGGCACAGTAGATTATGTTTTAATATTTAGAATACTTTAATTTTTAATGGTCACAGCTTACCTTTTTTTCTCTGATAGTTGCCTTCCTGGGGAATGATGTGTGTCAAAATGGTGGTGTTCCTTGGGAGCACATACATCAAGTGGCCACATCCTGGACCACCATAAAATATTAGATGCGGCCGGGCGCGGTGGCTCAAGCCTGTAATCCCAGCACTTTGGGAGGCCGAGGCGGGTGGATCACGAGGTCAAGAGATCGAGACCATCCTGGTCAACATGGTGAAACGCCGTCTCTACTAAAAATACAAAAAATTAGCTGGGCATGGTGGTGCGTGCCTGTAATCCCAGCTACTCAGGAGGCTGAGGCAGGAGAATTGCCTGAACCCAGGAGGCGGAGGTTGCGGTGAGCCGAGATCGCGCCATCGCACTCCAGCCTGGGTAACAAGAGCGAAACTCCGTCTCAAAAAAAAAAAATATATATATTAGACGCATAAAATTGACTTAGAAGGGAGGGCACCTGGTACAGCTGTTATATTTGGCAGAAAAAAATCTAAGGCCCGAGAGATGAAGTGATAAAAGTCACATATTGTGTCAGAAAGAGATTCAAAGTAGATGAAAGGCCCCTAAACTTTGTTCTATATTCTGTATAACCTCTGGTGTGGCTCAATCCACACTGATTTAAAGGGCAGCTAGTGGCTCCTCCCACGTGATCCTTCAGTCAACCCAATTATCTTTCCTAAAACCTAGTCTGTGTCCTGAGATGGACTTTACACATGCATTTGAGATTTTTAAAGGAGACTTTCACCGACAAATCACTTGTTTGACAAAATAGCGATCCAAGTGAAATTCCCAGGAAAATAATTTTTCATGCAAAATGAGTGGGGGACACTAAAGACAAATTAGGTTCCCCTGTCACTGAGATGAATCAGAGGACTGTTTGAGACTGCCAAGAAGGAAGGAAAATGCTTCTGTACATTTGTATATGTGACAAGGGGGTTGCAAAGAGAAAATCGAGAGCTGTCTGTGGCTACTAAATGGTCACGCAAGTGTGACCAGCGACCCCTGCATGTCTCTGCCTTGGAAGCTGAACAGCTCAGTGAGAGCCTGCACTTCCAGGCTGTGGACCAGCAAAACAAACATAGGCTGCCCCAGCCTTGTCTTTGCTAACTGGTTTCTTTTTTTCTTTTTTTTTTTTTCTTTTAATAGCGGGGAGAGTCCACCCATGGTCTGAACAGGGACAGACAGAAATTTCTGGAAAGGGAGCTTTGCCATCACTAACATTGGAAGACTACTTAAGATGTCTCAGCAAAACCTTATACTCTGTTCTCGAATTTGAGATATAAAGGCTAGGCAATAAAAATACACATGTAAATACTACAATAAACAAGTATATAGATGGACCATAGATAATAATGGAAGAGAAGAGCATGTGGAGTTGAGAAGTACTGGGAACCATTACTAAATAATATCCCAGACCAGGTGTGGTGGCTCAGGCCTTTAATCCCAGCACTTTGGGAGGCTGAGGTGGGTAGATCATTAGGTCAGAAGTTCGAGCGCAGCCTGGCCAACATGGTGAAACTCTGTCTGTAATAAGAATACAAAAATTAGCTGGGCATGGTGGTGTCTGCCTGTAATCCCAGCTACTTGGGAGGCTGAGGCCGGAGAATGGCTTGAACCCAGGAGGCGGAGGTTGCAGTAAGCTGAGACTGTGCCCCTGTACTCCAGCCTGGGTGACAGAGCAAGACTCCATCTCAAAAAAATAATATCCCAAGAAAGAACATGGTTTGAGGCTGAAAAAAACTTGCTTCTGAAGCAACCTACTGTCTTCTTGTTTTCATGCTATTCACAGGGACCTCCTGGACTGGATAGATTTCCCTCTTGTACTGAAGTGATGCAGTCTTACCATTCTGTGTTGATTTAGCAGGTAGGAAAGGCCCATAGATGCTGGTCAGCACGTGTCTGGAATCCCCCAGGAGGGGATTCTGGGGCTTTCTCCCCTCCCAGGCTCTGAATCCTCAGCAGTAGAGATCACATTTACTCATCACCTCCTCCCAGTGTCTAACTCAGCCTGACACATAGCAGGCACTGATATGTTAGGTTTTCTTAATTAAACTCAGTAGATGATTATACATTTATTAATTAAAAGAAAGCTGTAATAAGTTGGTTGGGCATGGTGGCTCATGCCTTTTAATCCCAGCACTTTGGGAGGCTGAGGCAGGCAGATCACGAGATCAGGAGTTCAAGGCCAGACTGGCCAATATTGTGAAACCCCATCTCTACTAAATATACAAAAATTAGCCAGGCATGCTGGCGTGCATCTGTAACCCCAGCTACTCAGGAGGCCGAGACAGGAGACTCACTTGAACCTGGGAAGCAGAGGTTGCAGTGAGCCAAGGTTGTGCCACTGCACTCCAACCTAGGCAACAGGGTGAGACTCGGTCTCAAAAAGTTAAAAGTTATAATATTTAGTGAATTCCTTTTATTTTCATCACACACAAAAAAATGACACTTATAAAGAACCCATGAAGAATACGGGCGTTGGGGGCCAGGATAAAGGAAGTTCTGGAGAGGAGGCTTATACTTTCCTGCAGGAGCCTTGGCCCTGCCGTAGACAGGTTCCCATGAGGGCTCCACGCAGTGCTGGGACATGCTGGGTCTGGGGTCAGGGTTGTCGGAGCCTTCCTCCAGGTTGTTGCTGCCGTGGGGCTGGGACCACCACCTCCATGCCTGTCAGCCAGATGCAGTGAGTGCGCCCACTGTTCTGTACCCATGCCAGCCCCTGCCTAGGCTTGGGGAGGGAGGGGAAGTTGGGTGGGACTCAAAGTCCACAGGGTCAGGGACCCATCAGCTGAAAAAAGTTTAGAAGAGGAGATAGAGTTGTGGCCACAGATGCGATCACCTAGAAACCAAGACTCCAAGTCTCCCTGCACTCTGCATTGTCTCATTCGATTTCACTTACAAAACATAAATTTGAAGATCAAAGTATTAAGGATTCAGGACTGCAACCACAGATCATCAATCCCTAGGTGCAGAATCCTTCAGAGCCTGGGGACCTCCAGACTTCCCTGGTTCCACTCCCATGAAGCGGGGCTTTGGTCTTGTGTGGTCTGGATTGCTGACAGGACTGACCTGCTTTGGAAACCCTTAAAGGCTGCACCCCAAGCCCACATGTTCAGCAACACCCTGAAAGTCCACAGTGAGCAACCTCCTTGTGGGGAGAAGCCCCCCTGTACTGTGCATGGAGCAGCAGAGCCTGAGAGGAAGAGGAGCACCGGCCTGAACCTCAGCCCAGGTGACACCTCCTTGCTCTGGAGCCACCTGCATCCTGCATATCTTTCATGATCTGACTGAGCTGGGAAAACGCTCACATGGTGACTGACACTGAACTTCACATCCATCCTGAAAAATGGCTGCTTAACACAGATAAAATCACGTTAGAAAAATAAAGAAAAGAGGCATTTCTTGAAGATGACTGTTGTTGAGCACCTTCATAAGAGTTACTGCTGAGAATCCACCTGCTTCTGGAGTTTGCAAACTCTCAGAGTCAGAATTTCAATGCTCCCTCTCCCGACTCTTGGCTGTCATCCAATGCTGTAGGCACAGTGCACTGGAACATTTATAATCCATTTAGGTTTGTAAATTTTCATCTGGTCCCAGACAGACTGAGGACACACCCAAATCCATAGATGAATTTTGGACAGGGTGCATATTATAACAAAAGCCCTGAAAGGGCATGAGGAGATAAAAGAACATGTCTAATATTAAGTAGCTTTAAAACATTTTTTCTTATTTAATTTTTTTAAACAAGGAAAAGACAAAATGCATTCCCAATTAAATTACCCAGTAAAAGTAAAGTTTAACACAGTTAAAACACAGAGTTATGAAATGATGAATGATGTCATTCACATGTCAAACTCTGATCTTTGTAACAACGTATCATCATGGCTCAGGTATTTCCGCATACTCTAGTACTTTTGATTGCTTACATTTTACAGGAGAAGTCTACCTGGAAGAAAATGATGCCAGAATGTAGATCGCTTCAAAGAAGCATAATTTTGCTCTTTCAAATTTCTTAAAGAAATTATGCTAAATTTTATAATAAAATCTTTTTATGCATAAAAAGAAATAAGCAGATAAAATACAAAGACTATTTCAGAAGTAGGAGGATATGTCTCTGAGATAAATTTGCTGAGTCGTGCTCTTTAAAATGAGTTTCAGTTCATCCCAGAAACTCCTGTTTTCTCTGCTTTGTTCTGTCATCCCCTCAATTCCCCCCCACCTGATTTCCCCCTCCTCCCATGCTGTTCTTGGTGAAGATTTTTCAGCAAATCTCCTGATATGTCTAAATTCATACATTGCCCTGTTCTTTCATCGTCCTCTCTCTTCTCTCACAATACAATTTTTTAGTGTTTTGTGGAAGAAAAAGAGGTATTGCCCATCTACTCACGGATTTGGTGTAAAGAGATGCAGGGATTCCTTTTTAAAAAGTCTAGCAGGAGCCAGTACAGTTCTTGAGGAAGGTAAAGGGTAGGTGAGGAAGAAAATGAAGGTGAATTAATACAATAATGAAATGTACCAGGTGTGTGTTGGTCCAGCTAAGCCACTCTTGTCCCATTTGCAAACTTGAGTCAGGCTAGGCAGTCTTCTGTTTCTATCAGACCTAACTTGGAAGTACATCATGTAGGAGAAATAAATCAGTAATTAAGATTAATCTGCTTCCCCACCTCTTCTTTCTCCTGTCTCTGTCTATCTCTCTCTCTGTCTCTCTCTCACCCACACACACAGAGAACAAAGATAGCCAATATGCTCACATTCAGTCTCATGGCAGTGTTCTATTTGGTCTTCTCTCCTTTGTTACTCATTTTCTTTTTTTTACCTCCCCGGACAGAGTCTTCTCTGTCACCCGGGGTTAAATGCAGTAGCATGATCTGCAGTCTCCATCTCCAAGGTTCAAGCGACTCTCCTGCCTCAGCCTCTTGAGGAGCTGGGATTCCTGGTGCATACCACCATGCCCAGCTAATTTTTGGTATTTTTAGTAGAGACAGAATTTCACCATGCTGGCCAGGCTCCTCTTGAACTCCTGACCTCGTGATTTGCCTGCCTCAGCCTCCCAAAGTGCTGGGATTACAGGCGTGAGCCACCATGTCCGGCCATTATTTATTTACTCTTATTCAGTTCTTTAACCTTCAGAAGTGTGCATGTGATAGATTATGACCTTATCTGTGCAGCCTTGTCTGGAAGTAAGATGTTACATGTAAATGCATTTTCGGAATAAGAGAGTTACTCTTAATAGGAAGTTCCTTGATGTTACCCATTATGGATAGAAACCTTGCTGGTATACAGCACCCATCCTTCTACAAAAGCACACACCAAACACGATGTTTCTCCTCCTCTCTGCCTCTGTGGTCTCTTTATGGTCCATGATTATTGTACTTAACTGCATGTGCAGATCACTGCAGAAGTTATTAAAGTGTCTAGGTTGACTTGTGCCTACATTGAAAGGCCCCCAAATGATGAATTTTTTAAAAGCACCTCTGTCTATAGTTTCACAATATTGGTCTCCTATGCTGCATACCTCATTTCTTATTGCTCATGGTGGTCTCCCCGCCCCATATGCTTTCAACTTTTAACTGTTTTCTTTCAGGATTCCATACGCTCAGAAATAAAATGACCCAAATACTTGTAATTCTATTTAAACAGATTTTTGATGTTATTCTCTCAAAAATAAAGTAGGACAGCAGATGGACTACAGTGTGAGGTGGTTTTACTGCTGGTTTTATTGTTGTTGTTAAGTTACTCTTTTTCTACTTTTTTCATTTCTTGAATCAATAGAATTGTTTGACTTCCAGAAGGTCAACTTGTTTTAAGGGTCTTTTTTATCATCACTAAAAAGAGTAGATTAGAGTTGATAGAATGATTCCAAAAGTTCCTGACACGTGAAAAGTTTATAACTCTAAATGAGATGTACATATGCATATGAATAAGAGTACGAAGATGGTAAGGAATATAATACAAAGCTAAATATGAATTTTTAGTCTAATGATGTAAGAATAATGATATAAACAAAATTATGGAAACAAAGACAATATTTATAGTCGTGTATTAGATAATTATCTCCCCCTTGTTATGAATATACTGAATCACATTGCTCATAAAACAAATATTCTATCAGAAGAATATTTAATTGATTCTCTTTTCCAGCAAATGCATACTATATATATATGTAACTATGTTGTTCAAAATGTGTTGTATTAACTAGCTAAGTGTCGGCTAATATAGCTCAAATTTTTTCTAGAAAGTGTGGAAATGAGAGTATTTAAGGTATTTTAAGCCATGTGATGTAGGTTAGATCTTACGGGTTTTTTTTTTTTTTTTTTTTTTTGGTGCAGCTGTTTTGGTTATCAGCAAATAATTCTTTGTCAGTGTCATATCTTGATGAAAGTTCAAATTGTCTGATGATGGGAGATAGCAAAATGTGTATATTAAAAGAATTTACCTGCACTATTTATGATGGCAGGAATCTAGCTATACTCTTTGTAATGAGGTTTTTTGAACCGCAAGTCAGAACACACATTCAAATCTTCATGAGTTCATTTGACTATGAGAATGCTCTTAAGAATTTTATTTTCAGGAACATAGGGAGTATGGTTTCAGAAATGAATATCATCATGCAACATGAGTGCATTTCCACTGAAACAAAGAATCAGAAGACTTCCAGCGATGCTAATCTTCCATTGTCACCCAGTTCCCATAGAGAACGTGACACAATCATTAAGAAAAGGCAAGCAAAATGACTGGCACCAATTTTGTGAACTGATGTTGTAGATGAATAACTGTTACCTCAAAACTAGGGGAAACATGTTAAAATATATAGATTTTTCTGCTTGGTAGATTTCTGCATGAACTGTTGCAAAGTTGGCACCAATTGGCAATGACCCAACAGAGGTAGTAAACAAAAAAACCTAAAAAAACCCCAGATTATGTTTTCCAAATGGCTTGTCTTGCTCTGTTTGCTGAAATCTTTGCTTGAATTTTGACAGCTAATCATTGGTAGGCATATGTTGCCTGTGAGTTTTTATCTTGCAGCAATGAGGCTTGGAGCCAAATTGACAGTGATTGCATTTTAAGTATCTATCAGCTCAAGAGTTTACAGATACACAAAAGTTTTTTCAGAGATACTGACCGTATGAAACCACAGTCTTCTGAAGTATAACTGCCTTTATTAATTCAGATTCATTGAGTGCCTATCGTGAAGCCAGAGCCTGAAGTTTGGCCAGTGCTATGAAAGGAATGCAGGAAAATTATACAGACATTCTGCTTTATTTTCCAGCATCTGATAGTTTAATTAAGCATGCGTACAGCTGTAAAGCACAGCACAATGCATTAAGCACAATAAAAGTTATGAAAACAGCGGGATAAACTAATTGAGATGAGGGAGTGAGCTAGCTGGAAATAGCAGGTCATGATTTATTAATGAGGTGGCATCTGAGCTGGGTGTTTAAACATCTCATCTAGGGGTTGACTACAGATACAATTCAGAGAGTGATGTGAGTAAAAGCATACACAGCGATGTAAACTACAGGATAATTATTTTAAAAACATTGAGAGGAGTTAAATTTGAATGAAGAACAGACAAATTAAGAACCAAAATGCAGATATAGTTGATCGTGTTGGGTTAGATTATAAGATTTAAAAGATATTATAAATAATTGTTTATTTTTAAATAGAATGACACCTGAATAGATGCATGAAAGATGAGTAGATAAAAAGAGAGTCAATCATTTTGAGATTATTTTATTTAATACATCTGGGGATTGTTTTTAATCTAATGTTCTCTTCTGATGTAATGATAAATAACTGTGGCTATTTTATGTAATGTTTATTGCAACCAGTCACATAGAGACTATTATAGTACTCTTTGCCTGGATGAGGCAGCCAAGGTTTAGGGAAGATCAGAAACCCATAAGGGCACCTGGCTCATAACTAATGGACAGTATTTAAAGGCCTTCATTCTACCCATAGTCTGGGCCTTTAACAACAATAACATTCTACCTCCCAGTAAGCCGTAGTATAAAATTAGTCATACAAGGCCAGGTGTGGTGGCTCTCTCTTGTAATTCCAGCACTTTGGAGGGCTGAGGCTGGAGGATCACTCAAGCCCGGGAGTTTGAGACCAACCTGAGCAACAGGGCGAGACCCGATCTCTACAACAACAAAATAGCCTGGTGTACTGGCCTGTGCCTATAGTCCCAGCTTTTGGGAGTCTGAAGTAGGAGGATTGTTTGAGCCCAGGAGGTGACAGGTGCAGTGAGCTATACAAAAAAAAAAAAAAAAAATCATACAGCAGCGACACTTAGTACACAGAATCCCATAGGCAATTAGTTCTGAGTCAACTACAGTTTCAAACCAGACATTCCCTCTACCTGAATATTTCTAGCCCTGAAAATCTCATTGGCTGTTGTAGCTAATCACTTTTTAAAGTGAACTTTTAATTTATAACAATTTGGCAATGATGTTTAACATTTTCTTTACTTTCTGGCATCACAAAATGTTTCAGGGTTATCTTGTATATTTTCCATGTCAGTCTTAGAATTATCCATTACTTCAAGAAGATTGGGCTCCTTTAATTGAGAATGGTATTAGAGACCAAGATCTGCTTGCTAAGTGTGCTCATTGCTACTGGACAAAGCTCTCGTTGTTCCAGGCACTCTGTTGACAGCAGGAAAATATACTGATGTAGACTATCCCATGCATAGACATATGTCTGTAAATACTGTTAAGGTATACATCAGTAACTATATGAAGCTACAAATGAGTTCATATTAATTGTTCAGTTCTGATACACATGCATAGTGGCATCACTATGCCTCAGATTGATCATGGTGTTACACAAGTCATCGTTCTACTGGCCTTGAATGGTATACACATACTTAGTGGTATCACTAAGAGAAGGAGGCCTTCCATTTTCTGATATCAGTATGCATGTATATCAGAATTGAACAATTAATATGAACTCAGTTGTTAATATTATGAAATTAATTGTTAAAATTAATATAAAATTTTAAACTGTACCCCATGGGAAACAAATTTACCAGAGTAGGGTGGTTTTCTTAAATTCCTTTTGCCTTCGATCTTACAGATTTTATTCATTTCCAAAGCTTCTTGGGTGTCATTTCCCCCAACCCCTTGCAGTTGGAGTATTAATATATTTGTAACACATTTAAATTGTTTTGTCACCTTCTGCATTTTCTCCCAGTGTCCCTGCTAATGTTTTGAAATACGTACATGCCTAAAAATCCTCCTTTCATTTTCTGTACCTGTATTATTTAGAGAAATCTTTCCATTGGTTTTCTCAGACTAACTGAACACATTTCTTTATTGTTTAAAACCACTGGATGTATTTATGTTCTCTAGTGTTGCACACTATTTTTTTCTTCTTATATATAGTAATTCAATTTTTTTTGAAAATAGCTTATACATATTCCTAACTTCTCTATGGAAGTTCGAAGAGAAGGAGGACTAATTTTAGTACTTCTTCTGGTACGATAGATTCCAAATGTTCTGTTGAAATAGGCTCCTTTTTGTCAATAATATGTTTAATATGCCTCAAATCGATCATGGAGTTGCATAAGTCATCTTTCTAGTGGCCTTGCTTATCAACATCTTTCCTTAACATGAAACCGTATATGTTTCAATTTGAATTTATTATAGTCAGTGTCGTTATTATTACATGACATTTTTCCAGGTTTTGATCCAGTTTCTTCTACTATTTTTTAAAGTAATATAATCCCTCTTCACTTTGTGTCCATCACATGTAAGTTAGTTTCTTATATATACAATTTATTATTTTATTGGTAAATACTGTTAATTCTCTTCCCCTTCCACTTCTCCATAGTGTCCGAAATGCCAGGTTAAGATTTTTTTAGGCTTAATTCAGCATGAATGGAGAATTTAGGAAATACTTTGAATAGAAGATGGTTGATGCAGAATGTGTGCTTTTGAGAGACTAATCTGACATCTGCTATGCAAGATGAATGAATTCATTCATTCAGCAAATGCTTACTGGGCATCCATAAAGTGCCAGATACTGCTATGCAGACTGGGCTACAGCAGTAAGTAAAACAGATAAAGCAGACAATCTCCCCTCTCTCATAAAGCTTACATTCTAATGAAGAGATACAGCAGGTGTAGGCACAATAAAACATATAAACACATAACATGTCTTGTGGGAATAGATTTTATTAAGAAAATTAAGCGGCATAGAGATGAATGGAAATTGATACCTACCCTGTATAGGATAGTCACAGGCTGTCTAGCAAGCTAGCATTTTAACAAAGACTAAATGAAATGCATGAAAATATGAGGAGAAAGAAGGTTTCAGTTTAAGAAAACAGCATGTACAAAGCTTCCCTGACGGGAGTGCAAATTAGACTGAGAGACAGGCCAATGTTGTCAGAGTAAACAGGAAAGGGGAAAGAACAGTAGCACAAGACATCAGAGGGATAGTTCATGGTACCATCAGGTAGGTCGGCCAGGCCAGGTAATACCGTTGCAGTTCATTCCTGCCTAGGAAGACGGGAAGCCTGCATACGAGTTTGAACACAAGATTGACATAGCTTGGCTAAATTTTTTAAAGAAGAATGGTAGTTAATTGGTAGCAAATAGACTGAAGGATGCAGGAAAGAAGCAGCAGGGGTCTAGTTAAACTCTACTGGAACAGTACCCCCGTAACAGGAACTATGCATGATGGAATAGGTGGAATAGTAAGGACAGATGTGAGGATAATTGGTTGCAGCATATATTTTCTTTAAAGATGGAGCCAATAGGATTGGCTGGTGAAATGTGATTGGAATTTCAGGGAATTTGAGAATCAGGAATGACTCCAGAGTTTTCGGCATGAGAAAGTAACCATTCACGATGGCAGACAAGATGAAGGGAGAGGCACACAGCGGAGGAACACAGTGTAAATCAATGGTCTGATTTTAAATATGTTAAATCTAAATTGCCCATTGGATTCCCAAGTGGAAATATTGAGTAGGAAACTATACATGTTAGTCAAGAGCTCAGGGGAGATTTGGACAGTTAGAAATTTAAATTTGAGCTTTAATAGTGCACACACAGAGGCTGGGCACGGTAACTCATGCCTGTAATCCAGCACTTGGGGAGGCTGAGACAGGTGGATCACCTGAGGCCAGGAGTTCAAGATCAGCCTGGCCAAAATGTTGAAACCCCATCTCTACTAAAAATAGATAAATTAGCCAGGCATGCTGACATGTGCCTGTAATCCCAGCTACTCAGAAGGCTGAGAGAGGAAATCACTTGAACCTGGAAGGTGGAGGTTGCAGTGAGCCAAGATCATACCATAGCACTCCAGCCTGGGCAACAGAGTGAGACTCCATCTCAAAAAAAAAAAAAAAAAAACACAAAACAAACAAAAAAAAAAAACAAACATAGTGCACACATGATAGATAAAACAACAGAATCAAGCTGAAGTGAGTGACGGTTGATGAGACAGTTCAGCATCTTGAGGCCTGTTACGCAGAATGTATACAAATTGAGAAGACAGGACTCCAAGAAAGAAAACAGAGAAGGTGAAGCCAGTGAGGCAGGGGAAGAACAAGGAAAGAGAAGTTCCCAGGGGGTAGAGGAAGATGGGGTTTAATGAAGGTGGGAGTCATCTGTGTCAGATGCTGTGGAGAGGTTAAGTCAGAGGACAATCGGGAACTGGCTGATGTCAGTGGGCCAAAGACAGAATGAGGGGAGAGGAAGAAAAGCTTTCAAGTATAAATGACTCCTTCAGGAAGCTTTTCTATAAATAAAGAGGAGTAAATAAATGGAATAGCAATTAAGGGTAGCCGGGAGTAAATTATTTTCAACGATGTTTGTTTGCTGAGAAAATGATTCAGTAAAAATGGAAACGATAGTGGTGGATTATGGAGAGGTAGCCTGCAGTGGGGAGGAAACTGAGGCAGGCAGGATCGTGATTAACTCACAAGAGCATGTATGGGTGTCTTCAGAGAGAGTTCAGGTGGGTCAGATGAGGCAGAGAGGAGGCATATGAAAGGATTAATCCTGAGTTGGGTTGTAGCAAAGTAAAGGATTATGGATTCTACAGTTGAGATTTCTCTACACAGCTGTGAGGTATTCTTTTCTTTTCTTTCTTTGAGACAGAGTCTTGCTCTGTCACGCAGGCTGGAGTGCAGTGGCGCGATCTTAGCTCACTGCAACCTCCACCTCCCGACTTCAAGAGATTCTCCTACCTTAGGCTCCTGAGTAACTGGGATAACAGGCATGTGCCACCACACCCAGCTAATTTTTACATTTTTAGCATGTTGGTCAGGCTGGGACTGTTAGATTTTCCTACCAACTCTACACTAAGGGTACGGTGTCCCATTCCCTTTGGAATTGTGGTTGTCTTGGACATTGCAAGGGAGTATCAATAGGGGATAATCCAAAGTGGCTGAACTGTATCTGTTGGAGTGGGCAATACCACTCCTGCTGCGTCATCACAGGGGAAAATGCTGACTCACCTGTGGTGTCTCTCCTGCTCCCTACAAGGAGGGTCTCCTACCACAACCTCAGATGCAGAAAATGGTAAATTTCATTTTACTGCAGGCTGATGATAATTCAACTCCCATATGGCCAGGAATAAATTATTTTTAATGGTGCTTGTTTGCCTTAATTAGTAAGAAAGAGGAAAAATAGTGATACATCATTGAAAGGTAGCAATGCAGCAGGGAAGTAATTGAGGCAGGAGGGAACGTGATTCAGCTCACCAGAGGATGGGTGGGATGTCTGGTGCCAGTATCAACCTCTTCCGTGATTTTTGGGCAATCAAGCGGAGCCCTTCGTGTTCGTTCTGTGCAATAATCCTCCATGTGGCTCTTCCTAGGTGGTGGGCCTTCTCCTTCTTGGGATCTGTTCCCTGAGATATGCTTCCCAGATTGTAGCCTCCATCTGGTAACTCTTCTCACCTCCTCCAGCCGTCTCAGGTTTTGTCTCCATTCTCATCACTACTATCCAATATGGCACGTAAAATCTTCTTTTTCCAAAGAACATTGTGCTGGGGTAAGCATGTCCTTTAAAGACCCAGCTAGAACTTTTTTTTTTTAAGTAAAGAACACCACTATTAATAACTACACTGGTACAAAGCAGAGTTGGAATTGCCCTGGCCTAACTAGAAGATGTGCTTCTCCTATTTGTGCCCCTTTATTATATAAAAAGCACAAAGGAAATGATCTGCCACTTCTTATAGGCATTGACGGTAAAGAATTGTACCCTCTTCTCTTAATACGAAAATGACCAAAAAGAGACAGCAAATACTTTTGCTCCTATTACAACTAGCAATGTATTCATATCCTCCCCTGTACATGTTAGCACCACTTAGGAGTAAGGTTTACCTGTGGATGACACATGGGGAATAAATAAGTAACAAAATTCCATTCTTCTTAAATTGTTGTGATTGACAGTAATATTTTTGGAGACAGTGCAGTCAGAAACAAGTTTTATTGGGTGGGAGGTAATGAGTACGGCTTTCAAGTTCTGGTGTTATCTAGTTGACAGTGATGGACTGGATATTGAGAGGGAGGTGTGTTAGTCGGGTAGGCTACCATAACAAAATGCATAAACTGGTGGCTTACTGTAGTAGCTGCTGATAAAGACATACCTGAAACTGGGAATGAAAAGTGGTTTAATTGGACTTACAATTCCACATGGCTAGGGAGGCCTCAGAATCCTGGTGGGAGGAGAAAGGTGCCTCTTCCATGGAGACAGCAAGAGAAAAATGAGGAAGCAAAAGGAGAAAACCCTGACATCCCCATCAGATCTGATGAGACTTATTCACTATCAGGAGAATAGCATGGGCAAGACCAGCTTCCATGATTCAAATACCTCTCCGCAGGTCCCTCCCATAACCTGTGGGAATTCTGGGACATACAATTCAAGCTGAGATTTGGAAGGGGATACAGCCAAACCATATCACTTATAAACAACAGAAATTTATTTCTCATAGTTGTGGAGGCTGAGAAGTCAAAAATCAAGGTGCCAGCAGATTCTATTACTGCTCATGCCCCACTCTCTGGTTCACAAGTGACCATCTTCTCACTGTGTCTCCTACGGCTTAAAGGACGAGTTACCTATCAGAGTGTCTTGTACACGGGTACTGCTTTCAATTATGAGGGCTACACCTTCATGCCTAATCACCTCTCATATAACCTGCATCCAAATACCTACATATTGAGAATTTAAGCTTCAACAGACAAATTTTGGGGAGACACAAAAAAATTAGTCAATAGCCATGGGCAAAAATGGAGATTTCATTTGTGCATTTTTTTGTTTAAAGACAGAGTAGGAGATGAGATATAAACATAGATGGAAAAAAAAAAAGATTGAGTGATGCTCTTATGTACAACACAAAAGAAGGAAGAGCTAGGAACAGTGAAAAGAAACTATAGTCTGATATGTAGGGTGCAAAAAAAGCCAAATCCAGAGAGGTTTTGCAACTTTTCCCTGTTCTATCCTTGACACCACCATCTCCTAAACAGCAGTACCAAAAAGCATCAAGATTGCTAAACAGAGACATCTTGTTGAACCGTAAGTGAGAGAAGCAATGTGGAAAAATTGCAGATAAATTCAAATATGGCAGAGATTCCCATATTACCAGGTTAGTGCAAACGTAATTGAAGCTGTTGCCATTAGACAATGGGAAAAGAGCATTGAGCTTGAGAGCTGAACTCTTTTTTTGTTAAAAATGGGACTTGGTAAAGATGCTTTCAATTTTATATCTGTAAGATGGAAATAATAATTTTTGTGCAGATTGTATCCTGGAGCTGCTAAATCATTTAAAGTATTACAAAGAACGTGTTTTATGATGAAAACGTTATGAGACTCTATAATATGACAGAGAAATATTACACTGCAGAGGTATAAAAAAGGCAGATGTTGCTGTCAACTTCCTTAGGTTTAAAAGTCATAGGTTTGTATGATGTTTTTTATGAGAAAAACAACAAAAGATGAGAGAAATATAGCATAGTAGGAATGTAACTGGGGCGGGGCACAGGGGCTCAGCTCCCTCCTGGTCACCAAAAATGTAAGCAGGGGACGGGAACAGAGCAGCGGGGTGTCCCAAAGAGGCTTCCTCTTCTGTCATTGACGTTTTCCCCTACCTGCCCAGGTCCTTGGCCTCTCACATCCCTGGAAGGGGAAGGAGGCCCTGGAGGCACTGTGTGCTTACCATTCGGACTCTCTAGAGCGATTTATTAGCGAGGGGGTGGGGGAGGGAAGGGGAGGGGGAGGGGGAGGGGGGGGGGAGGGGGGGGGAGGGGGGGGGGGAGGCCCAAGCTGCCATGGAGGAGATTCAAGGGAGGAATCCGGACAGGGAAGGGGAAGGGGGATTTTAACCCAGGAGTTATTCCCGCCCCATTCGTGTTCTCGTCCAATGGGAGGAGTTCGTTTAAACGTCCCCTGGAGTGATTGATAATTGACCCTGATAGTGGATTGGCTGCCAGGTCCGCATCAGAGGCCCTTCCTCCTGGAGTTTTCCCTGGCTTTTTGAACAAAGAAGCACACCTGGAATTTCTACCCAGCCCCGGCGGGAAAGTCAGACAAAGAACTTTACCTTCTGGATGGGGACGTGGATGGAGGCGTGGTGCTGGAAAATTCCTGCCTTTGAAACCACACCCTTGGTTTTCCTTACCACAGTCTCTTGGTAATGTGGGGTTTGGAATGGAGTGAAATTAGATGTTGCTCTTGGTTGTGCCATTGCTTTGTTTAGAAATATTGGACAAGTGAAGAAAACTCTGTGAGGCAGTTTCCTCACCTGTAAAGGGCTCTCATGGGATGAAGAAAAGAATTATTTAGTGGGAATTCAGGTGAGGTGCAGAGGCTGTTAGGGTGGTTATTTTTACGTGGGCTGTGGTAAGAAGAAGGATGGACTGCTTTAGAAAATGGAGAAGGAAAAAGCCACGTGGTTTTCTGATTTATTTATAGCTATTCTTGCCCAATTTACCAGGATATAAAAGAGACTTCTACAATGAAGATTTTTTTT